>NC_053396.1:225802702-226102702 GCF_905171765.1 Bufo bufo
AACCAAAACCACGTTGGATTCGTCTTTGGTGAGGCTAAGTTAGCCCCCAAGCCCGATCATACTATTCCCAGACTGGAACTCTGTGGGACTGTGTTGGCAGTGGAGATTGCGGATTTCGTACAACAAGAACTGTGTGTCGACATAGCCAAGTCCAGTATTACACCGACAGTAAGGTCGTTTTAGGTTACATCCACAATCGGACCAAGCGATTTTATGTGTACGTTAGTAACCGCATAGAGAGAATCAGGAGGTCCTCCAAACCTGAACAATGGCCCTACGTACCATCCGAACTTAATCCAGCAGATCACGCCACTAGGCCTATGTCTATAGGTTCCTTTACTAACTCTACTTGGCTTACAGGTCCAGAGTTTCTACTTGGAGAGGCGGACGAATGTGTACAGGAAGTTTTCAGCATCCAGGATCCGGATAATGATCCAGAAATCCGCGCTGAAGTTAGTGCATTAGTCACTGGAACTAAGCAAACCGCCAGCTTCGGTTGTCAGCGCTTTGAACGTTTCTCCAGTTGGATGAGACCCATCGAGAACGTCCCTGATGGGTGAACAGGACTGTATCAAGCTTCGCAGATCTTCTCCATTCCAAGTTGGAAAACAGGACTAATCTATGTTTTGCATTCTAACATGTTCTTTTTACAGGTTGTTTATATTTTATGGACATTCGTCATAGTGAAATCCCCTAAGTGAATTTCAGACGGGGAGTGTGCTGTTCTTATCAAATTGAATTTCTGCACTGTATTATTTCTTGTTTTACCTATGTTGTTTAAGTCTATTGTTCTCTGCTGCCATCTGCTGGCCGGAATTTGTATGCTGCACGCCTCGTTCGTTGTCTATAAAGTTTTATCTCTGGGCGTGGTTTTAGCAGCCTTGGGCCTGGTCACTTCCTGTAGCCTTTTTCAGTGCTGCATTCTTTGTGACTGGAGACACACACCTTGGCTTGTGAAGGCATCAGTTTTTGACCAGCAGTAGCCTCAGCAGTTAGTCTCAGAAAAGACATCCACATCACAGCATCTACTGCATTCCATCACCGTATGTCACTGCTCTGGATCAAATAAACCCACGTTTGATTGTATCCTCATGTCTACGTCTGGATCCATCTAACCTGAGCATCTGCCGGTCCGGTCTGCTCCACTGCTTGGATACGAAGGTAGGACAGTCACAAAGTCATTATCATTTACACCTTCATTCGCCTTCATGTGGGGACAGAACAGGTGGTGGTGGTGTCTTTGGGGGTTCACACAGCAAAGAGTGAGGAGGGTGCAGATAAGGGGATGAGGAGGGTGCAGAAACGGAAGGCTGAGTGAGCCACTCAACCAACTCTGGTGCGTCCTTTGACGTAATTGCACGCACCTTCTGCAACTTCCCACTTAGGCTCCGGCCTGGTGCACCTGCCCGACCCCTACCACCCCTGCGGAACGGCCTGCCTCTCCCACTGCCTGTCATTTTCAAAATGACCCTGTGACAAAGTCTCTATAAAAGAGCAGTATTTGGTGGAAGCAGGTATATCGCACCCCTTAGGTTGCATTCATTAATTCTACGTGGCATTGATTCCACAAGGTGCTGATAGCATTCTTTAGAAATGTTGGCCCATATTGATAGGATAGCATCTTGCAGTTGATGGAGATTTGAGGGATGCACATCCAGGGCACGAAGCTCCCGTTCCACCACATCCCAAAGATGCTCTATTGGGTTGAGATCTGGTGACTGTGGGGCCATTTTAGTACAGTGAACTCATTGTCAT
This sequence comes from Bufo bufo, assembly GCF_905171765.1. Taxonomy (NCBI): domain Eukaryota; kingdom Metazoa; phylum Chordata; class Amphibia; order Anura; family Bufonidae; genus Bufo; species Bufo bufo. Next base: position 225,804,458 of record NC_053396.1, read on the forward strand.
GTTCAAGAAACCAATGTGAAATGATTCGAGCTTTGTGACATGGTGCATTATCCTGGTGGAAGTAGCCATCAGAGGATGGATACATGTTCTCATTCTGTTTACACCAAATTCGGACTCTACCATTTGAATGTCTCAACAGAAATCGAGACTCATCAGACCAGGCAACATTTTTCCAGTCTTCAACAGTCCAATTTTGGTGAGCTCGTGCAAATTGTAGCCTCTTTTTCCTATTTGTAGTGGAGATGAGTGGTACCCGGTGGGGTCTTCTGCTGTTGTAGCACATCCGCCTCAAGGTTGTGCGTGTTGTGGCTTCACAAATGCTTTGCTGCAGACCTCGGTTGTAACGAGTGGGTATTTCAGTCAACGTTGCTCTTCTATCAGCTTGAATCAGTCGGCCCATTCTCCTCTGACCTCCAGCATCCACAAGGCATTTTTGCCCACAGGACTGCCGCATACTGGATGTTTTTCCCTTTTCACACCATTCTTTGTAAACCCTAGAAATGGTTGTGCGTGAAAATCCCAGTAACTGAGCAGATTGTGAAATACTCAGACTGGCCCGTGTGGCACCAACAACCATGCCACGCTCAAAATTGCTTAAATCACCTTTCTTTCCCATTTTGACATTCAGTTTGGAGTTCAGGAGATTGTCTTGACCAGGACCCCCCCCCTAAATGCATCGAAGCGACTGCCATGTGATTGGTTGACTAGAGATTTGCATTAATGAAAAATAGAACAGGTGTTCCTAATAATTCTTTAGGTGAGTGTATATGTCTGATATGTATATCTATACGACTGATATGTATATCTACACTCACCTAAAGAATTATTAGGAACACCATACTAATACAGTGTTTGACCCCCTTTTGCCTTCAGAACTGCCTTAATTCTACGTGGCTTTGATTCAACAAGGTGCTGATAGCATTCTTTAGAAATGTCGGCCCATATTGATAGGATAGCATCTTGCAGTTGATGGAGATTTGAGGGATGCACATCCAGGGCACGAAGCTCCCGTTCCACCACATCCCAAAGATGCTCTAGTGGGTTGAGATCTGGTGACTGTGGGGCCATTTTAGTGCAGTGAACTCATTGTCATGTTCAAGAAACCAATTTGAAATGATTCGAGCTTTGTGACATGGTGCATTATCCTGCTGGAAGTAGCCATCAGAGGATGGATACATGTTCTCATTCTGTTTACGCCAAATTCGGACTCTACCATTTGAATGTCTCAACAGAAATCGAGACTCATCAGACCAGGCAACATTTTTCCAGTCTTCAACAGTCCAATTTTGGTGAGCTCGTGCAAATTGTAGCCTCTTTTTCCTATTTGTAGTGGAGATGAGTGGTACCCGGTGGGGTCTTCTGCTGTTGTAGCCCATCCGCCTCAAGGTTGTGCGTGTTGTGGCTTCACAAATGCTTTGCTGCAGACCTCGGTTGTAACGAGTGGTTATTTCAGCCAACGTTGCTCTTCTATCAGCTTGAATCAGTCGGCCCATTCTCCTCCGACCTCTAGCATCCACAAGGCATTTTCGCCCACAGGACTGCCGCATACTGGATGTTTTTCCCTTTTCACACCATTCTTTGTAAACCCTAGAAATGGTTGTGAGTGAAAATCCCAGTAACTGAGCGGATTGTGAAATACTCAGACCGGCCCGTCTGGCACCAACAACCATGCCACGCTCAAAATTGCTTAAATCACCTTTCTTTCTCATTCTGACATTCAGTTTGGAGTTCAGGAGATTGTCTTGACCAGGATCACCCCCTAAATGCATCGAAGCAACTGCCATGTGATTGGTTGGCTAGAGAATTGCATTAATGAGAAATAGAACAGGTGTTCCTAATAATTCTTTAGGGGAGTGTAGATATACATATCAGACATATAGATGGACATATCAGTCGTATAGATATACATATCACACATATAGATATACAAATCAGACATATAGATAGACATATAGATGGACATATCAGACATATAGATGGACATATCAGTCGTATAGATGGACATACTGTACAGTATAATGCCCGGTTAGATGACTCCTATGGAGAAAGATATGATATAAGAAGAACATGTTCTAGGATTATCTGGACTTTCCTGCACACAGTCAGTGGGACGACGTCTCTTCAGTTCCACAAGTGACTTTCACCCTGTTTTCCCAATGTCTGCGTTGGATGGTTCTGTATGATATGGAGGGTAATCGTTCACTTACTGAGCAGCCGCCGTCTCCTGCGCAGAGAAGACTCTCTGTCCGCCCTTACTTATTACCGTCTATAATTGAAGAATTGAATTCTAATTTCTTCCCATAATTCAGTTAAACTTGTAAAGCAGGAAATTACCTTGTACCCAGAAAATTTACTCCAAAACACAATTAATTTTGCTTCATTACTGCCCTGATCACCACTCCCTGCAATCCCGGGTGCTGGGAATAAAGTGGGAGTAGTTTTGCATGATGGCTGAGCCCCCCACCCCCACCATCCGCTGCCACATGGTGATAGCCGAGCTCCCCACCCCCACCGTCTGCCACCACATGATGATAGCTGAGCCCCCCACCATCCGCTGCCACATGATGATAGCCGAGCCCCCCACCATCTGCTGCCACATGATGATAGCAGAGCCCCCCACCATCTGCTGCCACATGATGATAGCTGAGCCCCCCACCATCTGCTGTCACATGATGATAGCTGAGCCCCCCACCGTCTTCCGCCACATTATGATAGCCAAGCCCCCCACCCCCACCATTCGCTGCCACATGGTGATAGCCGAGCCCTCCATCCCCACCATCCGCTGCCACATGGTGATAGCTGAGCCCCCCACCATCTTCCGCCACATGATGATAGCTGAGCCCCCCACCATCTGCTGCCACATGATGATAGCTGAGCCCCCCACCATCTTCCGACACATGATGATAGCCGAGCCCCTCAATCCCACCATCTGCCACCACTTGATGATAGCCGAGCCCCCCAATCCCACCATCTGCCGCCACATGATGATAGCCGAGCCCCCCAATCCCACCATCTGCCTCCACATGATGATAGCTGATCCCCCCAATCCCACCATCGGCCGCCACATGATGATAGCTGAGCCCCCCAATCCCACCGTCTTCCGCCACATGATGATAGCTGAGCCCCTCAATCCCACTCTCTGCCACCACATGATGATAGCTGAGCCCCCCAATCCCACCATCTGCCGCCACATGATGATAGCTGAGCCCCACACCGTCTTCCGCCACATGATGATAGCCGAGCCCCTCAATCCCACCGTCTGCCTCCACATGATGATAGCCGAGCCCCCCAATCCCACCATCTGCCGCCACATGATGATAGCCGAGCCCCCCAATCCCACCATCTGCCGCCACATGATGATAGCTGAGCCCCCCAATCCCACCATCTGCCGCCACATGATGATAGCTGAGCCCCCCACCGTCTTCCGCCACATGATGATAGCTGAGCCCCTCAATCCCACCATCTGCCGCCACATGATGATAGCTGAGCCCCCCAATCCCACCATCTGCCGCCACATGATGATAGCTGAGCCCCCCAATCCCACCATCTGCCGCCACATGATGATAGCTGAGCCCCCACCGTCTGCCGCCACATGATGATAGACTCTTATGTCTTAAAACTCTAGAATTTATCAAGTAAGATATAAAACACATGTATGAGCAACAGGGGTCTGACTACCGGGACCACCAGGGGTTGTGTCATCAACAAGCCCTGTCCCTATGCCTTCTCAGGGTATATGGACATCATACAGGGGCCCCTCTATGACCTAAAATGGGAGCAGCTGCCGGTATATGGACCCCTATCCTGGAAATATCCGCAGGTGGGGGGTCTCCTGGGATGATCCGCTGGACTCCACGTTCTGGAATCTCATAACGAACAATTGTTGTAGCTCCCCTGTACTATAGTCTATGGGTGTCCCCACCATTCTCAATATCTCTGCTTGTTGTCAGTCAATGCACACATTTTGATTTTCTTCCAGAGGCTGAAAACCCATCTTTCTCATGCGCTCACACAGCTGATGTTATGTATGAGTCCTGCAACTATGTGAGCAGTCAATCGGGGGGTGGGGGGGGGGCTCCTCATTAGCCAAAATGGAGGACCTGAAATATTTGTGTATTATACAGAAGACCTGAATATAATGTCCAAGGAGATTCTGCGGGGCTCTTCCTTTCCCAGTTCGTGCTTCGTTTACCAGGATGATTGCTGAATGGACAGGAATAGAGACAAGCATCGGGCAGTTGTCGCTTCCCTTCCTCTATTCACTTTTTGGTCCAGAATTGTGTTCTGATTCCCGTTACACCACAGGGGTTGGAACTCATAGAACAGTTTATACAGCTTCTATTGAACTCAATGATAACTCTGTCTAAGCTCCCCCTAGTGGTGGCTGAAGAGAGCCCGGATCTGGTCTGTGAAGTTCTGATCGGCCCAGCCTGCTGGTACCGGGACAGGACGTGGCCCATTAGAGAAAAGTCCATTCAAACGTTTCTCACTGATCTCTTCCAGTGCAAGAAGACACGGGACACCTCTAACAGCAGGGTTCCTCCCAATGCAAGAAAACAAGGGGACACCTAACAGCAGGGTTCCTCCCAATGCAAGAAAACAAGGGCACACCTAAGAGCAGTGTTCCTCCTAATGCAAGACAGCACAGGATGCCCATAACAGCAGGGTTCCTCCTAATGTGAGACAGCACAAGACGCTCCTAACAGAAGAGTTCCTCCTAATGTGAGATAACACAGGACACCCCTAACAGAAGAGTTCCTCCTAATGTGAGACAGCACAGGACACCCCTAACAGAAGGGTTCCTCCTAATGTGAGACAGCACAGGACACCCCTAACAGAAGGGTTCCTCCTAATGTGAGACAGCACAGGACACCCCTAACAGAAGGGTTCCTCCTAATGTGAGACAGCACAGGACACCCCTAACAGAAGGGTTCCTCCTAATGTGAGACAGCACAGGACACCCCTAACAGAAGGGTTCCTCCTAATGTGAGACAGCACAGGACGCCCCTAACAGAAGAGTTCCTTCTAATATGAGATAACACAGGACGCCCCTAACAGCAGGGTTCCTCCCAATGCAAGACAGCACAGGATGCCCATAACAGCAGGGTTCCTCCCAATACAAGATAGCATAGGACGCCCCTAACAGCAGGATTCCTCCCAATACAAGAAAACAAGGGCACACCTAACAGCAGGGTTCCTCCCAATACAAGATAGCATAGGACGCCCCTAACAGCAGGATTCCTCCCAATACAAGAAAACAAGGGCACACCTAACAGCAGGGTTCCTCCCAATGCAAGACAGCACAGGATGCCCATAACAGCAGGGTTCCTCCCAATGTAAGACAGCACAGGACACCCCTAACAGCAGGGTCCTCCCAATGCAAGATAACACAGGACGCCCCTAACAGAAGGGTTACTCCCAATACAAGAAAATACCTAACAGCAGGGTTCCTCCCAATGCAAGACAGCACAGGACGCCCATAACAGCAGGGTTCCTCCCAATACAAGAAAACAAGGGCACACCTAACAACAGGGTTCCTCCCAATGCAAGACAGCCCAAGGATGCCCCTAACAGAAGGGTTCTTCCTAATGTGAGACAACACAGGATGCCCATAACAGCAGGGTTCCTCCCAATACAGGACACCTCTAACAAGAGAGTTCCCCTCAATGCAAGAAAACATAGGCTCCACCTAAAGGTCCTTTGTGCCGCAATCTGTGACTTTTCCCCGTTCATGGCAGGTCTAAAAAAGTGGACGAGAAGGGGATCTACCGCCAGGTATAAGGCTTATTATGATGCTGGTCTTAATAAATGTGCCCAGGATGTCCATAGCAGCAGGGTTCCTCCCAATACCAAACAACACAGGACACCTCTAACAATGCAAGACAACACAGGACGCTCCTAACAGCGGGGTTCCTCCCAGTGCAAGATAATATGGGAAGCCCCTAACAGGAGGAAGGAGTGGGTAACAGGGATAGTCGCGCTTCCTGCTACAGATAATACTGATGATGAATCTTCCAGCCGGGGAATATTGGGAGTTATAATCTTTGCCTTTTACTATTGCACTTGAATATAAAGAGCAGAAACTCTCCCCGGGATATTTTTGCAGCGTAAGTATTTTTGTAATTGATACTTTTCCACACATTTGTTTCCTTTGTGTATATTAGATGTGGACGCGTCTACATTAGGAGCCTCCTGCGGTTCTGATCTAGAAGTTGTTAACATTATTTACAATTATGAACTATTTTTACACATTTACAAGTCGTTAACTAATTAAATAGAAACTCAAAGTGGACAAGCAACTCGCACTGTTTCATTTATTCTATGTTTACTATAATGCAAATCAACTCTCTGTGCAATATTAACAAGCAGAAAAGAAGTGTAAAGCATAGGGGAGAGACGGGGCTGCATCCTAAGCTTCAGGTGAGACAGAGAGGAATGACTGACGGTCTCTACTGCCATAGATATAGGAGTTAGCGTCTATTCACACGTCCGTAATTTGGGTCCGCATTCCTTCCGCAATTTGTGGACCCATTCACTTTCAATGGAGCTGGAATGGATGCGAATCCGCATTTCCAGGATCCGCATCCGCATTTTCGGGATCCAGATCCGTTTTTTCGGAATCCATTTTTTTGGGGATCCGCAATTCCATTCCTGAAAAAAAAAATAGAACATGTCCTATTCTTGTCCGCAATTGCGGACCAGAAAATGCATTTTCTATTATAGTGTCTGTGATGTGCGGTCCGCAAATTGCGGATTGCACATTGCAGGTGTCCGTTTTTTGGGGATCCGCAATTTGCATTGAATGGACCCTTACAGAGGCAAACCTTACCCAGGTCCTGGTGCCCGAGGGGCTCATAGACTCCTCTTCCACATAAGACCCCTGTATTCTAAGTGGCACGTGGCACGTACGTGGGGCCTTACAGCAGCTTTTGACGATGATTTGAACGTGGATTTTAGACGGCCTCAGGCTCCAGGAGACAACGCAGTGAGGGCTCATGCACGCGACCATGTGCTGGATGGGCCGTGCTGCAGACCGCAAATTTGTGGTCTGCCATGCACGAGCAAAAAAATAATAATTTATAGGTTATTTTTTTCGTTCTTCTGAGCCATCAAAAAAACCGGATCCTGTAAAGAAAAACCGGATCCTAAGCACCAGTTAGGCCCATTTGGTATCTGTGCACGCAGAACCTTTTTTCTGTTTAGAATTATGGATCTGAAACGGATGCCGAATGTGCACAACTGATGTTTAGGTTCCGTTTTTTTTTTTACAGGATCCGTTTTTTTTCTTTATGTTTCTGTTCTTCTCATGGCTCAGAAGAACGGAAAAATAAACTATGATGTGAATTTACCAATCGAGCTACAGCTGCAGTGTAAAGCAATACACTGAGTTGTGTGGACTGCAGCCGTCAATAAATCATTAAAATCTATCAGCTGTAATACAAAGTTTCTCCACGCTGCCCGGACGTCAGAGAGAGCGTTACAAGTAGTGTTGAGCGAAGCGAGCTTTGGAGGCTTAATGCGAAGTCGCTTTGTTCAAAACTTCGGAATAGTACTGTACAGAGATCCGTCTCCGTACAGTGTTAGAATGTATGGGCTCCGAGGAGCCGAAGTCAGTTATTCACGTAGTCGCGCGCTAGTTGAATAACTTCAGTAGTTGATTTTTAAAGTGGAAAACCACTTTAAAACGTGGAACAGAACTCGGCTTCGGATGCGACTAGAACCTCAGAACCGAAGCCAAGTTCAGTTTCAAGTTTTAAAGTGTTTTTCCACTTTAAAAATCAACTACTGAAGTTATTCAACTAAGTCACGCGCGACTACGTGAATAACTGACTTCTGCTCCTCGGAGCCCATACATTCTAACACTGTACGGAGACGGATCTACAGTACTATTCCGAAGTTTTGAACAAAGCGACTTCAGATTAGGCATCCGAAGCTTTCTTCGCTCAACTCTAGTTACAAGCGTCCCTGGAGATAGCAGAGGTGACAGAGATTTGCACAGGACTGCTGCCTGAGCGCTTAAGGGTACTTTCACACTAGCGTTTTTCTTTTCCGGTGTTGAGTTCCGTCCTCGGGGCTTTATACCGGAAAAAAACGGATCAGTTTTATCCTAATGCATTCTGAATGGAGAGCGAATCGTTCAGGATGCATCAGTTCAGTCCCTCTTACGTTTTTTGGCCGGAGAAAATACCGCAGCATGCTGAACACTTGCCGGAATGCCGACATAAATTTCCACTGAAAGGCATTAAGTGTTCCGGCAAAACGGATCAGTTTTTCCGGTCTGCGCATGCATTAAAAATGCAAAAAATAAATAAATACCGTATCTGTTTTTCCGGATGACACCGGTATTTCAATGCATTTGTCAGACGGATCCGCATCCGGATCCGTCTGACAAATGCCATCCGTTTGCGTCAGGACTGCCGGATCCAGCGATGGAACTGCCTGCCGGAATCCTCTGCCGCAAGTGTGAAAGTAGCCCTTACCAGTCATGGCAGAAGTCACAGATGAAAAACTCTTATCCTGCCAAAACACAGAGAAGTCCTGGAAGGAAAACCTGCTGCAGTCTGCAAGAGATCTTGGGAAAGGGTTAATTTTCCAACCAGAGAATAATCAATGCAATAATGTAAAAATGGCAAAGTGAAGTGACCATCAACGAAGAAAGGCCAGGATAAAGTGGGTCGCACGACAGCGGCTAGGGGGGTCCCTTTTAGTGATGTAGTGTTGGATGGTACCCAGGTGTTGGAATGCCAGAGTGGTGTAGGGTGGCCTAAATGTCTCTTAATGGTGTTGAGCACGTGTTACGGTGCTCCTACCTGGATACGCTGGACCCCAAGCGTTGTCGTCCGAAGCAGAGCAGATAGGGGGAATAATTGAGGAATTTGAAGAAATAATTGAGTCCAGACCTTGTATATAGTTTAACAGCAGCTTTACTTGAATAAACGTTCTTCAGAAACAGTCTTCACACTTTATCTTGGTTCCAGCAGGCTTTGGCATTAACTGTGGCAGGCAAACTCCTCTCTGCTACGTTTGTTGCTCCCTGGCTGTACTAACAGACTGACTATAGACCTCAGCTTCTTCTTTAGGCTGTAGTTCACTTGTTAGTCTGGTCTGTCTCTAGCTTTATCCAGGGAACACTTTATTCCGGGCTTCAGAGGCTCTTTTCTGTGGCCTCAAGGTTCAGCTAAGCTGAAGGTGCTCTGGCTGGCCTTCTCCTAGCATGGGGTACTCTAGACTCGACCTCTTCCCTGCAAGGGGTAGGATAGACTAACTCTAACTACACTCCTCCCTCCCTGCAGCAAGTGGGACACGCCCACCACACCACAGGGGGGGGGGGGTTAGAATGGAAGGAAAAGCTCCATTCTCTATGAGATAGCTCTGCCATTTATGCTGCCACCTACTGGTGAACCAGGCATATTACACTTGAACAGTTACATAACAATATTTTGAATACACATTTTACAGGACCTGGAAATTAATACATAGGATGACATTTTACTAGCCCATTAGAGATAGTAGCAGGGTGCAAAGGTGGAAATGCCACTCTGGGGCGTTACAAAAGTAAAGGACAGGACATTTTACAGACACTGCTCAATACTGACCTTTAGATAGTCTTCATATAGGTTTATTTATTTATTTATTTGCAGAATTACTAAGAATCTCCATGTTTTCAACCACATGCATCCCTGTCCTGTCCTTCCCACTTTGCCTCAACCAGAACAGAGTGCCACAAACCTCCTGCAGCCCCCGCGTAGTCACTTGCATCCAGTAAGTTGGTTTTTATTTTCAAGGTGTGAGCGCAGGAAAGTGCGGGCAGCACAAAAAGTACACAATGTTTCCGATTCTGCAGCTCGTGAGCGCTTTCCTGCCGCACATAAAGGCTGCCGTCCCCCCCCCCCCCCCCCCCGCCAAGTGTAGGATAAAAGAGGTTTCTTTGATCATTCAATGAGGCGGCTCCAGCTATCAATTAATATATTTTAAGTGCTTCGCGGAGAATTTGAAAGCCGCCGTCCCTGCACTTCTGGAACAACCAGTTTTCTTCCGAGTGACAGCGCCCTATAAAGGCTTCCATTAGAGCTCCGTACATGAGAGGCCATGTCTGGCCTTCCTCTCACAGTTGTCGCCCATTTCGACACTTTTCTCCTTCTTGCGGTCGGGTTTACATTTTATTTTGTTTACTGAACATTGAATGTAAACAAGGTGATTCTGATCAGTTTTTGCTTTCACATAACTTTCAGCCGCGACGCCTCGGGCGTGTATTTTATTCCTTTTCTGCTTTTACAATAATAATCAGCTCTGCAGTTGCTGAGCAACTGGATAAAAGCATTTTCACAGCTTGACAAAACAATTTCTGTAATTTTTTCTTCTTCTCTTGACGGCCCCTCTGTGTGTTACTGAGAGTTCGGTTGTTTACCCCGAGACGTGCCGCATCTCTGAGGGACGGCCATCAGAAATAAAAGCCGCGTTCTCCGGACCTCATTCTCCAATGTCTTTTCATTTCTGTGTATTTATAAACCGTCCAACATAAAACGCCCATCGACTAAGGAGACGTATAATGTTCTCAGCGCATGAACATTGCAAAAGTATTTGAGTCCAGATACTAGCGAAGAGGAGGCCCATCTGGAAAACCCAACGGGGACCCTGCTAACTCCTTCTTGTAATAGAAGAGATGTGGTTACCATGGGTGGCCCTCGATACATTGTTAGCTACTGATATAGCAATCCTTAACTCAACACTATAAGTTAACCCCTTAATGACATTCCTTAGATTGGTACTTAATGAAAAGGCGATTTTTGGGGTTTTACACCTCATTTCAAAAGCCATAACTTTTTCGTATAAGGGATTTTTTTTATGCCATCTTGTTGGGGGACATCTAATGTATTGTGTAACTTTTAAGCAATTTTTGGAGTGACAAAAAAACAGCAATTTCTGCCATTGTTTTTTGAGTTTTGATTGCTTTGTGTTCACTGGGTGATATAAAAACTTTATTGTACAGATCAGTATGATTCTGCCGAAAACAAATTTTTATAGATAAGTATTTTTTTCTACTTTTTCACAATCAAACATTTTATATTTTTACTTGATTTTTGTTTTGTTTTCTGAGCAATTTTTTTATATTCTGATAAAAAAAAAAATTCAATTTTTTTCCTATGTCCTTTTAGGCCCATATAATGCACCGACGTACTTTTGCATTGCAATGTATTATGTCAGTCACTGTAAATCTGACATAAAGCTAACTAGGTCTTGCTGGAGCCAGGGTTGAATAGCGATCTATACATGGCAGGCCTGGGGGCCATTGTTATTTCTCTGGCTACCATAGCAATCCCTCAGCACCCCATGAGCACGTCATGGGGGAAGGTCTAATGGGGAGAGAAAAGTACTGATTACTTAGATGCTGTGGTCAGCATTGACAGTGGCATCTATGGCACTATATTGCCAGGATCGGAATTAACTCTGTTCCTGGCATTGATTAGTGAAGCTAGGTTTATAATACAGCTGACACCCACAGGTGATGGTGAGAGCACTTCTCCTGAGCCCATGTCGTCATAGCACTGTACATGTACGGCAGTTTTCACTAATAATCCTCTTAACCCTCAGGATGGAAGTTATTTCATTTTTGCATTTTAATTTTTCTTCCCTGTCTTGCTGGAGCCATAACTTTTTTATTTTCCCATTTACATATCCATATAAGAGTGTCACGCCCTGCCCTGTGAGTGATCTGAGAAGATCTGTCAGACTTGCTGCACGTGAATCTATCTGACAGATTGCTTTGTTGTGGCTTTGGGCAGGATACCACCCCCTCACAGGTTCTGCTCATTATTTAGTCAGTGATGCTATTTATTCCTGCCTCTCACTATAGCCCTTGCGGTTTATAGTTTCTCCTGGAGATCTCTGCTGGTGTTTGGTGGATCTCCTGCTCCCAGTTCGTCTTCAGTTAAGTCCTTCCTTCCCTTCTGTTGTTTGTACGAGCTAGGCCTTAGGTAGACGCGGGTTCCTTCATCTTGTGCAAGGAACCGGTTGTCTTTTCGCCTGCTCCCTAGCTGAGGGTTCATGTCAGTTGCACCACTGAGGTTCGATTGCATGAACACTTCTACCTTCGAGATTTGTTCATGTTAGTAGCAGTCAAGGAAAGGCTCAGGGATTGTCAAGAGATGACCTTTCCCTGTTCTCTAGCTGTGGGGCCTAGCCTGCTGTTTTGTTTAATTTTGTTGTGTTTGATTTGCTTTTTCTGCAATTAAGGAATGTTTTGCTGCCGCTCCCATTCTGAGCAGTTTTGTCTCCTAGCAAATGGCGTCCATGTGCTTTTTTCTCTAAGAAACTCTCTGCTGCCGAAAGAAATTATGATGTTGGGAATAGAGAGTTGTTGGCCATCAACTTGACCTTTGAGGAATGGCGTAATTGGCTAGAAGGAGCGATTCATCCGATTATGGTAACTACTGACCATAAGAATCTGTCTTACCTGCAATCAGCAAAGCGTCTGAACCCTAAACGTCAAAGCGGATGCTTTGTCATGTAGCTTTACTGGGGGAGGAGATTCAGAGGATCCCGCTCCGATTTTGGCTGATGGGTGGTGGCATCTGCTCTTTATCCTGAGCTGGAGGCGGAAGTGTTGGGGGCTCAAGGTGAGGCACCTGATTCCTGTCCTTCAGGGAAGTTGTTTAGTCCTTCAGAACTGCGACACAAGGTGTTCAAGGAACATCATGATGCTGTCCTTGCGGTACACCCTGGGAGTAGATCCACGGTGGATCTTATTTCCCGGAGATTCTGGTGGCCGGGTTTGCGTAATTGTGTTGAGGGCTATGTAGCAGCTTGTGAGACCTTTGCATGCGCTAAGGTAGCTCACACTCAGCCATCAGGATCTCTTCTTCCGTTGTCCATTCCATCTTGTCCTTGGACGCATTTGTCCATGGACTTCATCACTGATTTACCAAGTTCCTCTGGGAAAACTGTGATTTTGGTGGTGGTGGACCGCTTCAGTAAGATAGCTCACTTTGTACCATTATCGGGTTTGCCCAATGCGAAAACTCTTGCTCAGGTGTTTATTGATAACATCGTGAAATTACACAACATCCCCTCTGATCTGGTGTCTGATAGGGGGACGCAATTTGTTTCCAGGTTTTGGAAGGCGTTTTGTACTTGTCTGGGTATTCAGTTGTCTTTCTCTTCGGCTTTCCATCCTCAGTCGAATGGACAAACTGAGCGCACTAACCAGAACCTGAAGACCTATTTGAGGTGTCTTGTCGCTGAGAATCAGTAAGAATGGTCCTCGTTTTTGTCCTTGGCTGAGTTTGTCTTGAATAACCGTAGACAGGAGTCAACTGATAAGTCACCATTTTTTGGCGCATATGATTTTCACCCTCAGTTTGGTACTTTTTCTGGGACTGAATCTCCTGGTATACCTAAAGAGGAGAGATTCTCTTCTTCGTTGTCTTCTATCTGGCGGAAGATTCAGGTTAATTTGAAAAAGATGGGCAAAAGATATAAACGGATGGCTGACAAGAGATGTATAACTGGTCCGTGTGTGTGATTTGGTGTGGTTATCCACTAAGAACATTAAGTTGAAGGTACCCTCTTGGAAGTTGGGCCCAAGATTTATTGGCCATTATTTAAAGGGACACTGACAGGCCAAATCAGCATATATAGTTAGATATATCACATTACAGGTCTTATACAGTCTTTTAAAAGCATATAAGTATCCCCCCTGTCCACCTTATAAATAGCGAAATATAAAGTTTTATAACCTGCTTGTCCGGTCACCAATCTGCCCAAGGGGCGGCGTTTCATGTGAAAATGCGCCCAGCCAGCCTTCCCAACTGCCGTTCTGAAGCCCCGCCCAGCTCATCAATATTCACTTCGCTGGGCGGCAGCTAGAACTCTCCCCTGTCACGATCCTGCGCATGGGCAATTGAATCCTGGGGAGAGTTCTAGCCGCCGCCCAGCGAAGTGAATATTGATGAGCTGGGCGGGGCTTCAGAACGGCAGTTGGGAAGGCTGGCTGGGCGCATTTTCACATGAAACGCCGCCCCTTGGGCAGATTGGTGACCGGACAAGCAGGTTATAAAACTTTATATTTCGCTATTTATAAGGTGGACAGGGGGGATACTTATATGCTTTTAAAAGACTGTATAAGACCTGTAATGTCATATATATAACTATATATGCTGAGTTGGCCTGTCAGTGTCCCTTTAAGATTTATCTCGGCCATTATTAATCCGGTGGCGTTTCGTCTGGAACTTCCGCAGGCTTGGAAGATCCATAATGTGTTTCACAGGTCCTTGTTGAAGAAGTATGTTGAACCTGCTGAACCATCTCCTTTGCCTCCTCCTCCTGTCTTGGTAGATGTTAATCTGGAGTTTCAGATCTCCAGAATACTCAACTCGCATGTTCTTTGAGGTTCCCTCCAGTACCTGGTGCATTCGAGGGGATACGGTCCTGAGGAAAGAATGTGTGTTCCGGCTACCGATGTCAATGCTAGCCGCCTTGTGAAAGCCTTTCACATGGCACAGCTGGAAAAAATTGGTCCTGGGTGCCCGGAGGTCACCCGTAAAGGGGGGGGGGGGTACTGTCACACCCTGCCCTGTGAGTGATCTGAGAAGATCTGTCAGACTTGCTGCACGTGAACCTATCTGACAGATTGCTTTGTTGTGGTGTTGGGCAGGATCCCACCCCCTCACAGGTTCTGCTCATTAGTTTGTTAGTGATGCTATTCCTGCCTCTCACTATAGCCCTTGCGGTTTATAGTTTCTCCTGGAGTTCTCTGCTGGTGCTCCTGTTCCCAGTTCATCTTCAGTTAAGTCCTCCTTCCTTCCCTTCTGTTGTTTGTACTGGCTAGGCCTTAGCTAGATGCTGGTTCCTTCATCTTGTGCAAGGAACCGGTTGTATTTTCGCCTGCTCCCTAGCTGAGGGTTTGTATCAGTTGCAGCAGGGCTTAGGTTCGAGTGCATGAACACTTCTACCATCGAGATTTGTTTATGTTGGTAGCAGTCAGGGAAAGACTCAGGGATTGTCAGAAGGTGACCTTTCCCTGTTCCCTAGCTGTGGGGCCTAGCCTGCTGTTTTGTTTAATTTTGTTGTGTTTGGTTTGCTTCCCTTCCCTCACCCTCCGTGACAGACAACTATGAATGAAAAGAGGAAAGAGGGATAAAAGAAGAGCAAAATCAAGATAAATGGAGAAAATAAGTATCATTAAGACATTGTTGAGAAGCCTGGGGACTCAAACACAAGCAGGGATATTCTGGAGGAATACTGGTCAAACGAATCTCAATAATAATAATAATAATAATAATAATAATAATAATAATCATGTCCTTAGTGTCCTGTAATCAGCAGACGTGATGCCCCAGGAGAGGAAACTTAATAATAATAATAATAATAATAATAATAATCATAATACAATAACAGCAGGTGTACTTGTCTATGACCTGCAATATTGGACACCAGGGACTTAGTAGCAAACTACTAGAAGCCAAAGACTGTTGCAGCAAACCACTGGATACCAGGGACTATGGAAGAAAACCATTGGATGCCAGGGACTATAGCAGAAAACCACTGGATACCAGCGACTAAAGAAGCAAACCATTGAATGCCAGGGATTATAGCAGCAAACCACTGGATACCAGGGACTATAGAAGCCACCCATTGGATGCCAGGGACTATAGCAGAAAACCACTGGATACCAGGGACTATAGAAGCAAACCATTGAATGCCAGGGACTATAGCAGCAAACCACTGGATACCAGGGACTATAGAAGCAAACCATTGAATGCCAGGGACTATAGCAGCAAACCACTGGATACCAGGGACTATAGAAGCAAACCATTGAATGCCAGGGACTATAGCAGCAAACCACTGGATACCAGGGACTATAGAAGCAATCCATTGGATGCCAGGGACTATAGCAGCAAACCACTGGATACCAGGGACTATGGAAGAAAACCATTGGATGCCAGGGACTATAGCAGAAAACCACTGGATACCAGAGACTATAGAAGCAAACCATTGAATGCCAGGGATTATAGCAGCAAACCACTGGATACCAGGGACTATAGAAGCCACCCATTGGATGCCAGGGACTATAGCAGAAAACCACTGGATACCAGGGACTATAGAAGCAAACCATTGAATGCCAGGGACTATAGCAGCAAACCACTGGATACCAGGGACTATAGAAGCAAACCATTGAATGCCAGGGACTATAGCAGCAAACCACTGGATACCAGGGACTATAGAAGCAAACCATTGAATGCCAGGGACTATAGCAGCAAACCACTGGATACCAGGGACTATAGAAGCAATCCATTGGATGCCAGGGACTATGGCAGCAAACCACTGGATACCAGGGACTATGGAAGCAAACCATTGGATGCCAGGGACTATAGCAGAAAACCACTGGATACCAGAGACTATAGAAGCAAACCATTGAATGCCAGGGACTATAGAAGCAAACCACTGGATACCAGGGACTATGGAAGCAAACCATTGGATGCCAGGGACTATAGAAGCAACCCATTGGATGCCAGGGACTATAGCAGCAAACCACTGGATACCAGGGACTATGGAAGCAAACCATTGGATGCTGGGGACTATAGAAGTAAACTACTGGATACCAAGGACTATAGAAGTAAACCAATGAATATCAACAACTATAGTAGCAGACCACTGGAAACCAAGGACTGTCATAGCAAACCACTGGACAACAGGGGCTGTTGTAGAATACTATTCGACATGAGGGATTATAGAAGCAAACCACTGGGCACCAGGAACTGTATTAGTTTACCTCTTGGCACCAGGGACTATAGCAGGAAGAAAAGCTGCAAACTACTGGACACCAGGGATTATAGCAGGAAGAATAGCTTCAGACCTCTGGACACCAGGAACTGTATTAGCATACCTCTTGGCACCAGGGACTATAGCAGGGAAAAATAGCTTCAGATCACTGGACACAAGGACTGAGGCACCAGGGAAGTTGTCATGAAGTTGACATTCATTCAGCTGTCATTTTACTGGCCATGAGATTTGTTGCACTGATCGATAGACACGTCTGCTGTCTTCGAGACCCTCGGATTGATGACACAGTGACGCAAACACTTATGTAAAGCAGCAAAGTGAAAAAAAACCCTCTATATTGGATTTGAGACAAAGCTGCATTTTAGAGCCCGGGTGCTTTTAGTAAGATTTGGGGCTCGTTCACACGAACGTGTGATGCCCGTTGCCATATTGCGGCCCGCATTTGCGGATCCGCAATACATGGGCACCATTCCGTGGCCATTCCGCATCACGGATGGGGACCCATTCATTTCAATGTGTCCGTAAATCTGGAGATGTAGAACGGAACAGTACGGAAGCACAACGGAGTGCTTTCTGGGGTTCCGTTCTGTGCTTCCGCACCGCAAAAAGATAGATCTTTATCTTTTTGTGGAACCGAATGTGCTTGCCCCACGGACGGTGCCCACGATTTGTGGTCCACGGCACGAGCTTCAGACGTTCGTGTGAACGAGCCCTTAATGAGTCATTTCTTTGGCGCTGCCACGGGATCACCTGAAGGTCACTTGCTGCAAATTACCACGTTATTGTCTCAATGGAGGAAGTTCTGTGACACAACGCAGAAGAATGATATGTTGCGCTCTCAGGGTTTACGTTTAATGGATTCTGGAGTGAAAAAGTCAAACAGTGTCAGAGTCGGTAATGGCGTTTTATTGCATGTAAAAGGCACAAAGAAACGTAACCTCCGAGAAGATTTCCGTCTCCTTCGCTCTCCCGTTAATGTATGTGATTGCCTTTGGAAATGAATCCCCCATCGCGTCCTTTTGTGTGCTGACGCATTTTATGATTCATAATAATTGCCACTTCCGTGGGACTGCTATTTTAATTCGACTTAACCCCTTCCATGAAACAATGGGCAAACTGTCGCCAGTAGGAAAGTAATTGCCAGAATCTGCAGGAGCGGTCATTTGCTCGGTCGGCGCCGCACGGTAAATCAAATCCTTCTCTTCTGAGCGACACAATTGTTGTCGTCCTTGAGTGCTATTTCCAGATATGCACTTAAAAAAAAAAAAAAAAAAAAAAGTTTCCTTCTTTAAAATTCAGCGGCATCTGGCTCCTTGGCAGGGATTTGCGCAGACAGCTGTGTATTGAGAACTCAGTGGTGGCTTGAAAGGTTGTGAGAAACTACAAAACAAAGCTAATTGATTGCAGTGTCCTTGGGTTCTTTGCAATTTGCTTCACTTTTCTGTAAATTCCTGCTCTCCTGACACTCTGAAGGAATTTTTTTAATGGGGAAGAAAACACAAAAAAAAATTCTGAAACTTCCTGAGGCTAATGCACAGCAACTATGCATTATAAGGGGAGAAAAGCGTTACCTCGTTACCACTGCACAAACCTGTGGAAAGGTGGTAAAGTTGTTGGACTTGTGTCCGGTCCCTCAGACCCTCAGCATCTCCTGCGCTAGGAGCAGCTGCAATCAATTCAATGGTCCTACAGGATTTGGGTGTGAGCCTACAGCACCACCTGCTGACCAGACTGAGAATTGCAGCACTGTTTAAAGGGCATCTGTCAGCAGATTTGTACCTATCAAACAGCTGAAGGCGTCTGTGTTGGTCCCATGATCATATGTTACACATGATGTTTTTTTAATATATGCAAATGAGCCTCTAGGAGCAATGGGGGCGTTACCATTACACCTAGAGGCTCAGCTCTCTATGAAATCGCAGCGCCTTCTGCATTTTGATTGACAGGGCCAGGCAGTGTAACCGTCATCACATCTGGTCCCACCAATCAATGTGGAGAGAGTGCGGAAGTTGCAGAGAGAGCAGAGCCTCTAGGTGTAATGGTAACGCCCCCGTTGCTCCTAGAGGCTCATTTGCATATATTAAAACATCATTTTTCTCAGCAATGCGGGCACATATGAACATGGGAACAACACGGATGTCTCCAGCTGTCGAGCGCACATGAAACAGGTGAGTCAGCTTCATAGGTCAAACCTGCTGACAGATGCCCTTTAAAAGGCTGACTTCTGGATAGAAATATTATCCATATCCATACTGTCCATACTCATAAACATTAGCATTAGCTAATCTGAGAAAGGCCTTTAGTTGCTTAGAGGTTACCTTGGGTTCATTTGTGACCTCGCAGATTATTACGCGCCTTGTTCTTGGCGCAATCTTTGTTGGTCAGCCACCCCTGGGGATGATAATAATGGTCTAAACTTTCCTCTATTTTTATGCAATCTGCCTGACTGTGGATTGGTGGAGTCAAGACTCTTTAGAGATGATTTTGTCACAATTTCTAGCCTGATGAGCATCAACAACTCTTCTTCTGAGGTCCTCAGAAATCTTCTTTGTTCCTGCCAGATTAGACTTTAAAAGATTTCTGTTCTTTACATAAAACAGGTCGCCTGCCCACACGCGATTGTCACCCCATTGATTGAAAACACCCAACTCTAATATCACCTCCAGATATCTGCTAGTCCTAAGGGTTCACATACTTTTATCTCTCACAGACATGTGATATAATAAAAGACCGAGCCTAATATTTGTGACTCATTTCTTTGATTTGGTTCTTTATCTACCTTCAGGACTTGTGTGAAAACCTGATGTAGTTTTAGTTTTGAGTTTCTGGCATCAAACTAACCAGCAACTCATAATACCATAATAATAATAACACAGTGTCAGAATACCAATATGACTGAATAATACTGCAATCTAATTAACAGTAATCATACAATGAGTGGATAATATTACCAAAAGATTCCAAAATCATATCGCTGTATTGTAAAAAAATACCACCACGTTGAAGCTGCTATACAGTCAATCATACCGTCATACAGAGACATATCACTATGCTGCCTGAATAATACCGCTAAAGAGTGTTTATTGCTAGTATAATGGTGGGGTGGGGATTGACTCCAGCAGATCGCAGCCACGTGCTCCAGGTGCAGAGAGAAACCACTAACTCAAGGGGATGAAGCCATGATCCATTTTGGACCTGAAATCGTGTCTCCAGCAAGTTGGAGTTGGGCCCCGCATTCTTCTCTGCCGATCCTCTTGGTCGTCAGCCCCACCATATATGCCAGTTTTCCACCCACCCAAGATGGCCGCTATGTTTGCTGGGGGTGGTGACATTTATGGAGTATACTCAGTTGAGCAAAACGCATGTAAACGGATCCGCCTCAGACGGAGCCATTACAAACATCAATTTGGCTGCGTTTGGTCTCCGTTGCTTTTTTTAGACGGTCTCTAAAACGCAGCTTGCAGCGTTTTAGTGACCGTCTGACGATGCGGAGCAAAACGGATCCGTCCTGGCACACAATTGAAGTCCATGGGGACGGATCCGTTTGGCTCCGCATCATCAGACGGTCACCAAAACGCTGCAAGCTGCGTTTTAGTGACCGTCTAAAAAACGCAACGGAGACCAAGCGCAGCCAAATTGATGAATTCTGAACGGATCCTTATCCATTCAGAATGCATTGGGGCTGAACTGATCCGTTTTGGGCCGCTTGTAACCCTGAAACGGATCTCACAAACGGAAACCAAAACGCCAGTGTGAAAGTAGCCTTAGATGAGGTGCGTCCGTGCAGCTTTCTCTCAGGTCTATTAGGGAATCTTCAATCAGATTCAGTTTTGATGTTTTTCTGGGGAACCCAAGGATATTGTCAGGCTTGTCCTGAAGCCAGTCCATCCTGACCGGGCACTTAGGGTTGTTTTTAGGGTTCGCCCCTTTGCAGTCTCAAGTCCAGTCCCAGGTACAGTGCCTGGTGTTATGCAGTGGGCCCACTAAGTCACTTGAACAGATTTGACTTTGAGCTACTCCTAGGGGTGTTATCCTGGCGGTGCCCTGGTCTTCACCCTTTAACTCCTATACAGGGATCTGAACTTTGCTGCAGGGGAACCACCACGCTGCTACCTCCTGAAGTAGTCTCTGTTCAACAGACACTAGTCCGGACGAGGGTTCAGGCAAAACCATACTCAGGAACAGGCCAAAGTAAGTACATGGGCAGACAAATGCAGAACAGCACACCTCAGCAGGACACTAGCAGAATAGAACCTATTGCTCAGGCACTGATGGGTGTCTAACCAAAGGCTGGGGAAGCTAAAGGTGCACATGTGCTGGCCCTTTAAAGTCCAGAGTGAGTGCACGTGCACCGTGTGGGTGGTGAGATGCACTCCGACAAAAGGCAGGCCACGGCTTGCTAGAAGGAACAGCCAAGCTGCTTTAGTGGCTTGGCCTGCTAGGAGAGAGAGAGGATGGCCGGTGGGTCCATCCCACAAAAGCAGAGCAGTGCCCTTGACCAGTGGCAGCAGGCACAGCCGCAGACAAAACAACTGGGCTCTGGATCTGACTGATCCACACATTAAGGCCTCTTTCACAGACCGTTGTGTGCACCCGTGGCCGTTGTGCCGTTTTCCGTTTTTTTTTCGCGGACCCCATGACTTTCAATGGGTCCGTGGAAAAAACGGAAAATGCACCGTTTTGCAGCCGCATCCGAGATCCGTGTTTCCTGGCCGTGAAAAAAATATGACCTGTCCTATTTTTTTCACGGCCAACGGTTCACGGACCCATTCAAGTCAATGGGTCCGTGAAAGAACACGGATGCACACAAGATTGGCATCCGTGTCCGTGATCCGTGGCCGTAGGTTACTTTTTATACAGACGGATCCGAAGATCCGTCTGCATAAAAGCTTTTTCATAGCTGAGTTTTCACTTCGTGAAAACTCAGAACCGACAGTATATTCTAACACAGAAGCGTTCCCATGGTGATGGGGACGCTTCTAGTTAGAATACACTACAAACTGTGTACAAGACTGCCCCCTGCTGACTGGCAGCACCCGATCTCTTACAGGGGGCCGTGATCAGCACAATTAACCCCTTCAGGTGCGGCACCTGAATGGGTTAATTGTACTATCATATCCCCCTGTAAGAGATCAGGGCTGCCAGGCAGCAGGGGGCAGACCCTCCCCCCCTCCCCAGTTTGAATATCATTGGTGGCCAGTGCGGCCCCCCCCCCTCTATTGTAATAATA
This sequence comes from Bufo bufo, assembly GCF_905171765.1. Taxonomy (NCBI): domain Eukaryota; kingdom Metazoa; phylum Chordata; class Amphibia; order Anura; family Bufonidae; genus Bufo; species Bufo bufo. Next base: position 225,826,470 of record NC_053396.1, read on the forward strand.
GGTTGGTGGCCAGTGCGCCCCCCCCTCCCTCTATTGTAATTATTCGTTGGTGGCACAGTGTGCGCCCCCCCCCTCCCTCCCTCTATTGTAATTATTCGTTGGTGGCACAGTGTGCGCCCCCCCCCCCCCTCCCTCTATTGTAATAATTCGTTGGTGGCACAGTGTGCGCCCCCCATCGGCCCCCCCTCCCTCTATAGCATTAACAACATTGGTGGCCAGTGTGCGGCCTCCCATCTCCCCCCCCCCCATCATTGGTGGCAGCGGAGTTCCGATCGGAGTCCCAGTTTAATCGCTGGGGCTCCGATCGGTAACCATGGTAACCAGGACGCTACTACAGTCCTGGTTGCCATGGTTACTTAGCAATAGTACAATAGTAGAAGATTCATACTTACCTGCTGCTGGCTGCTGCTGCGATGTTCGTGTCCGGCCGGGAGCTCCACCTACTGGTAAGTGACAGGGTCTGTGCGGCGCATTGCTAAATGAACTGTCACTTACCAGTAGGAGGAGCTCCCGGCCGGACACGAAAATCGCAGCTCCCAGGTAAGTATGAATCTTTTACTATTGTACTATTGCTAGTAACCCGCTGCCACCAATGATTGGGGGGGGGGGGGGGGGAGATGGGAGGCCGCACACTGGCCACCAATGTTGTTAATGCTATAGAGGGAGGGGGGGGCCGATGGGGGGCGCACACTGTGCCACCAACGATTTATTACAATAGAGGGAGGAAGGGGGAGGGGGGGCGCACACTGTGCCACCAACGAATTATTACAATAGAGGGAGGAAGGGGAGGGGCCGCACTGGCCACCAATGATATTCAAACTGGGGAGGGGGGGGGGTCTGCCCCCTGCTGCCTGGCAGCCCTGATCTCTTACAGGGGGATATGATAGTACAATTAACCCCTTCAGGTGCGGCACCTGAGGGGTTAATTGTGCTGATCACAGCCCCCTGTAAAAGTCGGGTGCTGCCAGGCAGCAGGGGGCAGTCATGTACACAGTTTGTAGTATATTCTAACTAGAAGCGTCCCCATCACCATGGGAACGCCTCTGTGTTAGAATATACTGTCGGAAATGAGGTTTCACGATCTAACTCATATCCGACAGTATATTCTAACATAGAGGCGTTCCCATGGTGATGGGGACGCTTCAAGTTAAAATATACCATCAGATTGGAGAAAACTCCGATAAAAGGGACTCCAGACTTTACATTGAAAGTCAATGGGGACGGATCCGTTTGAAATGGCACCATATTGTGTCAACGTCAAACGGATCCGTCCCCATTGACTTGCATTGTAATTCAGGACGGATCCGTTTGGCTCCGCACGGCCAGGCGGACACCAAAACGACTTTTTTTTCATGTCCGAGGATCCTCCAAAAATCAAGGAAGACCCACGGACGAAAAAACGGTCACGGATCACGGAAAAACGGGACCCCGTTTTGCGGACCGTGAAAATATACTGTCGTGTGCAATAAGCCTAAATCTGTGCATTCACTGGAGCAGTATGGTACACTTCTTGTCCGAGCTGAAACTCCTTCCCTGGTCTCTAGACCAAGGATCTGGCGCCCTCTGCTGGATCACATTAGTAAATGTTTTCAAAAACCTTCAATTCTATGACTTTCCTTTTATTCTGATATGCACTTTATATTATTAGGCATGTTTCGGGTCAAATCATAAAAGGGAGTGAATAGTTATGCAAATGTGATATTTCAGTTTTAGATAGATAGATAGATAGATAGATAGATAATAGATAGATATGAGATAGATAGATAATAGATAGATATGAGATAGATAGATAATAGATAGATAGATAGATAGATAGATAGATAGATAATAGATAGATAGATAGATAGATAGATAGATAGATATGAGATAGATAGATAGATAGATAATAGATAGATAGATAATAGATAGATAGATAGATAGATAGATAGATAATAGATAGATAGATAATAGATAGATAGATAATAGATAGATAGATAGATAGATAATAGATAGATAGATAATAGATAGATAGATAATAGATAGATAGATAATAGATAGATAGATAGATAGATAATAGATAGATAGATAATAGATAGATAGATATGAGATAGATAGATAGATAGATAGATAGATAGATAATAGATAGATAATAGATAGATAGATAATAGATAGATAGATAGATAGATAGATAGATAATAGATAGATAGATAATAGATAGATAGATATGAGATAGATAGATAGATAGATAGATAGATAATAGATAGATAATAGATAGATAGATAATAGATAATAGATAGATAGATAATAGATAGATAGATAGATAGATAATAGATAGATAGATAATAGATAGATAGATAATAGATAGATAATAGATAGATAGATAGATAGATAGATAATAGATAGATAGATAATAGATAGATAGATATGAGATAGATAGATAGATAGATAGATAGATAATAGATAGATAGATAATAGATAGATAGATAGATAATAGATAGATAGATAATAGATAGATAGATAGATAGATAATAGATAGATAGATAATAGATAGATAGATAATAGATAGATAGATAATAGATAGATAGATAGATAGATAGATAGATAGATAGATAGATAATAGATAGATAGATAATAGATAGATAGATATGAGATAGATAGATAGATAGATAGATAATAGATAGATAATAGATAGATAGATAATAGATAATAGATAGATAGATAATAGATAATAGATAGATAGATAGATAATAGATAGATAGATAGATAGATAGATAGATAATAGATAGATAGATGGATAATAGATAGATAGATAATAGATAGATAATAGATATTAGATAGATAATAGATAGATAATAGATAGATAGATAGATAGATAGATAATAGATAGATAGATAGATAGATAGATAATAGATAGATAGATAATAGATAGATAATAGATAGATAGATAGATAGATAGATGGATAATAGATAGATAGATAATAGATAGATAATAGATATTAGATAGATAATAGATAGATAATAGATAGATAGATAGATAGATAGATAATAGATAGATAGATAGATAGATAGATAGATAGATAGATAATGAGAGAACCTGTTGAGGTTTGGTTCGTTTCAAGGTCACCAATTTTTTTTTTTTAAGTTAGGTTTGGACCTGAATTGGTTTGGGCGGAACCAGATTGTCTCCAATTGCCCAGGAAACTGGTAAATGACACCCTCTAGTCTCTTAGGAATTTTTAGGAAAACATGTTATCTCTTTTTGTTTATTTTTTATGATTTTTCCCTCTCCCGCCTCCCCAAACCCTGGAACACAATGACAGCAATAGTAAATGAGGTCTGAGTGACTCTGCCATACATAGCTGTGGGTAAGCGCACGTTTGACAGCGTTAACATACAGCATTTGTAAAAACACACCGCACCGGTAAATGTCTTCTGCTTTTTCATATTCCAAAACTTCCAAAAATTGTCCCTTATCAGGGGCGGATGGTGTTTAAACACATGGTGTTATGGGATAAGAAAAATAACAAAAAAAGAGGCTTGTTGGGACCAAGCTTCCAAAAATGATGCCTTGACAGGGTCAGAATGCTGCCCGTACAACACATACAAGTGTTGATTCTGAACAAACCTAAAAAAAATTTCCCTTTTTAATTGGGAGCAGCAGCCGTGCAGCGTGGATGTGGAAATGGTACGGTACAGATATAGCGGCATATGGCCACAATAGTAGCAGCAGCAGATGGAGCAGGATAGCAGGGAACATACAAGGCTGTCTATGGGTAGTAGTAGTAAATATTGGTGGCAGTAGAGGATTAGCAGCGAGGAGCAGCAGCAGCTTAGGAGGTGCCAGCAGCAGCAGCATGATGGAGGTAACAGCAGCAGCAGCATGTTGGTGCATGTTGGCAGGCAGCAGCATGATGGAGGTAACAGCAGCAGCGATATGGAATTTAATGGTTGGCAGGCCGCAGTAGTGGAGTGATGGTGGCAGCAGTAGCAGCGATGAGCCTGGGTGCTGAGGTGGGAGCTCTCGGCTTGCTGTTTGGCCTCAGCCTGGCGCAGTACGTGAAAAAACGGCTCCATCATGTTGAGACTGAAATGGCTGCTGCTGCTGCGACTTCTGCTGCTTGTGGCAGCGGGAGGGGAGTGATTCTTTCAGACACACTGGCGGCAGGCGTCTGCTCGCAGAAAGCTGCGTACACAGTGTTTCCTGATTATAATGTAATTTGCCCTTCTTTTTCGGAGGGATGAAAACTTTTCCTCATTTTACTTTAATAACGAGGGTCTGAAAGCATGGCTATCCAGTAATCATCAGACTGCTTGATGTCACCGAACCGCCTGTCACTGTGTAAGCAAGTCAGTCTACAGGTCGCCATTCCTACCCACGTGCCCGAAGAGCCAGTTTTTTCCAACTCGATTGGGTGCATCATCATACTCCAACTCCTCCTCCAGTGGCTACTTCTCATCCTCATCCTCCATGGGAGTTTCTCTTTATGGGTCCCAAACAGTTACAGAGCTGATAGCAAGATGCGTTAGTGGTTCTCCTTCCTCCATCACCCCCTGCTGCATGAGCGTCAGCGTCTGTTCTAAGATAAATATAAGGGGGATGAGAGAAAACTGCAGCGTGAGCGGCATGAGACGCCTGACCTCCAAACAACGCATGTTCCCAGCTGAGGTGGTCTGGTGCATGACAAAAATGTTCATGACCTTCGACAGCTTTCGCCCAGATTCAGGGCGGCCAGGAGTTCATGACGGATCTATCTTGGCCATGTTAAAGATAATACAACCGGATCCGTTCATAACAGATGCAGATGGTTGTATTATCAGTAACTGAAACGTTTTTGTTGAACCCTGCCGGATCAGGCAAGAAAACGCAAGAGTGAAAGTAGCCTAAATCCTGCACATCTTGCACATGGCTGTGGTTTTGTGTGCCCTACTGTTCCATTATTTAGCCCCCTCATCCTCCCACACTTACACTTGAACTGTCTGGAGATGCCCCAACACGGATTTCGGACTAGTAGTTTATGTTTTCACTCAGAGATTTTAACCGGTACCCTTTGTATTGTAAGACACACATATAATGCTTGAACTGTCTGGAGATGCACCGACACAGATTTCAGCCGAGTAGCCCTAGATAACAAACCGCTGCCCTCTGTACTGTAAGACACATGTATATGCTTGTATTATCGTGGGATCAGAAGTTCAGGAAGAAAATAGACTTAACACGATTTACAGTATCTCACAAAAGTCAGTGCACCCCTCCCATTTTTGTAAATATTTTATTATATCTTTTCATGGGACAACACAGAAGATCTGATACTTTGATACAATGTAAAGTAGTCAGTGTACGGCTTGTATACCAGTGTAAATTGGGCGTGCCCTCAAAATACCTCAACACACAGCCATTAATGTCTAAACTGCTGGCAACAAAAGTGAGTACATCCCTAAGTAAAAAAAATTCCAAATTGTGCCCAAAGTGTCAGTATTTTGTGTATTCCAGCACTGCCTTAACTTTCTTGGACATGGAGGTCACTAGAGCTTCACAGGTTCCACTGGAATCCTCTTCCTCCTCCATGACGACATGACGGAGCTGGTGGATGTCAGAGACCTTGCACTCCTCCATCTTCTGTTTGAGGAGGCCCCACAGATGCTCAATAGGGTTTACCCTCAATTTCTTTAACAAGGCGGAGGTCGTTTTGGATGTGTGTTTGGGGTCGTTATCATGTTGGAATACAGCCCTGCGGCCCAGTTTCCAAAGGGAGGGGGTCATGCTCTGCTTTAGTATTTCACAGTGCATGTTGGCATTCATGGGTCCCTCAATGAACTGTAGCTCCTCACAGCCGGCAGCACTCATGCAGCCCCAAACCATGACACCCCCAGCACCATGCTTGACTGTAGGCAGGACACACTTGTCTTTGTCCTCCTCACCTGGTTGCCGCCACACACGCCTGACACCATCTGAACCAAATAAATTTATCTTGGTCTCATCAGACCACAGGACATGGTGCCAGCAATCCTATGTCCTTATGTTGCAGGGAGCGAGAGAGACCGCAGCCGGCACTGCCGCATGTGTCTATGCGATCACTAAGAAACTATTCACACTGGCATCCAGAACCTTCACGGTGGTGCTCTCTCGGTGATACAGTTGTAATGGTAATATGAATTGCATGAGAAAAATCCCATGTCCTTAGTCTGCTTGTCTTCAGCAAACTGTTTGCGGGCTTCTTGTGCATCATCTTTAGAAGAGATTTCCTTCTGGGACAAAAGCCATGCAGACCAAATTGATGCAGTGTGCGGCGTATGGTCTGAGCACTGACAGGCTGACCCCCCACCCCTGTAACCTCTGCAGTAATGCTGGCAGCATTCATACAACTTCTGGATATGACGCTGAGCACTGACAGGCTGACCCCCCACCCCTGTAACCTCTGCAGCAATGCTGGCAGCACTCATACAACCTCTGGATATGAAGCTGAGCACTGACAGGCTGACCCCCCACCCCTGTAACCTCTGCAGCAATGCTGGCAGCACTCATACAACCTCTGGATATGACGCTGAGCACTGACAGGCTGACCTCCCACCCCTGTAACCTCTGCAGCAATGCTGGCAGCAGTCATACAACCTCTAGATATGACGCTGAGCACTGACAGGCTGACCCCCCACCCCTGTAACCTCTGCAGCAATGCTGGCAGCACTCATACAACCTCTGGATATGACGCTGAGCAGTGACAGGCTGACCCCCCACCCCTGTAACCTCTGCAGCAATGCTGGCAGCACTCATACAACCTCTGGATATGACGCTGAGCACTGACAGGCTGACCCCCCCCACCCCTGTAACCTCTGCAGCAATGCTGGCAGCACTCATACAACCTCTGGATATGACGCTGAGCACTGACAGGCTGACCCCCCACCACTGTAACCTCTGCAGCAATGCTGGCAGCACTCATACAACCTCTGGATATGACGCTGAGCACTGACAGGCTGACCCCCACCCCTGTAACCTCTGCAGCAATGCTGGCAGCACTCATACAACCTCTGGATATGACGCTGAGCACTGACAGGCTGACCCCCACCCCTGTAACCTCTGCAGCAATGCTGGCAACACTCATACAACCTCTGGATATGACGCTGAGCACTGACAGGCAGACCCCCCACCCCTGTAACCTCTGCAGCAAAGCTGGCAGCACTCATACAACCTCTGGATATGACGCTGAGCACTGACAGGCTGACCCCCCACCCCTGTAACCTCTGCAGCAATGTTGGCAGCACTCATACAACCTCTGGATATGACGCTGAGCACTGACAGGCTGACCCCCACCCCTGTCACCTCTGCAGCAATGCTGGCAGCACTCATACAACCTCTGGATATGACGCTGAGCACTGACAGGCTGACCCCCCACCCCTGTACCCTCTGCAGCAATGCTGGCAGCACTCATACAGCCTCTGGATATGACGCTGAGCACTGACAGGCTGACCCCCCACCCCTGTAACCTCTGCAGCAATGCTGGCAGCACTCATACAACCTCTGGATATCATGCTGAGCACTGACTGGCTGACCCCCCACCCCTGTAACCTCTGCAGCAATGCTGGCAGCACTCATACAGCCTCTGGATATGACGCTGAGCACTGACAGGCTGACCCCCCCACCACTGTAACCTCTGCAGCAATGCTGGCAGCACTCATACAACCTCTGGATATGACGCTGAGCACTGACAGGCTGACCCCCACACCCCTGTAACCTCTGCAGCAATGCTGGCAGCACTCATACAACCTCTGGATATGACGCTGAGCACTGACAGGCTGACCCCCACCCCTGTAACCTCTGCAGCAATGCTGGCAGCACTCATATAACCTCTGGATATGATGCTGAGCACTGACAGGCAGACCCCCCACCCCTGTAACCTCTGCAGCAATGCTGGCAGCACTCATACAACCTCTGGATATGACGCTGAGCACTGACAGGCTGACCCCCCACCCCTGTAACCTCTGCAGCAATGCTGGCAGCACTCATACAACCTCTGGATATGACGCTGAGCACTGACAGGCTGACCCCCCACCCCTGTAACCTCTGCAGCAATGCTGGCAGCACTCATACATCCTCTGGATATGATGCTGAGCACTGACAGGCTGACCTCCCACCCCTGTAACCTCTGCAGCAATGCTGGCAGCACTCATACAACCTCTGGATATGACGCTGATCACTGACAGGCTGACCTCCCACCCCTGTAACCTCTGCAGCAATCCTGGCAGCACTCATACATCCTCTGGATATGATGCTGAGCACTGACAGGCGGACCCCCCACCCCTGTAACCTCTGCAGCAATGCTGGCAGCACTCATACAACCTCTGGATATGACGCTGAGCACTGACAGGCTGACCCCTCCACCCCTGTAACCTCTGCAGCAATGCTGGCTGCACTCATACAACCTCTGGATATGACGCTGAGCACTGACAGGCTGACCCCCCACCCCTGTAACCTCTGCAGCAATGCTTGCAGCACTCATACAACCTCTGGATATGACGCTGAGCACTGACAGGCTGACCCCCCACCCCTGTAACCTCTGCAGCAATGCTGGCAGCACTCATACAACCTCTGGATATGACGCTGAGCACTGACAGGCTGACCCCCCACCCCTGTAACCTCTGCAGCAATGCTGGCAGCACTCATACAACCTCTGGATATGACGCTGAGCACTGACAGGCTGACCCCCCACCCCTGTAACCTCTGCAGCAATGCTGGCAGCACTCATACAACCTCTGGATATGACGCTGAGCACTGACAGGCTAACCCCCCTACCCCTGTAACCTCTGCAGCAATGCTGGCAGCACTCATACAACCTCTGGATATGATGCTGAGCACTGACAGGCTGACCCCCCACCCCTGTAACCTCTGCAGCAATGCTGGCAGCACTCATACAACTTCTGGATATGACGCTGAGCACTGACAGGCTGACCCCCCACCCCTGTAACCTCTGCAGCAATGCTGGCAGCACTCATACAACCTCTGGATATGACGCTGAGCACTGACAGGCTGACCCCCCACCCCTGTAACCTCAGCAGCAATGCTGGCAGCACTCATACATCCTCTGCATATGATGCTGAGCTCGTGCACTAAACCAAGTTGAGTCGACCATTGCGAGGGCTGTTCTGAGTGGATCCTGTCTTGTTAAACCGCTGGATGGTCTCGGCCACCGTGCTGCTGCTCACTTTCAGGGTGTTGGCCATCTTCTTATAGCCTCGACCATCTTTATGTAGCGTAACAATTTAAATTTTCAGATCCTCAGAGAGTTCTTTGCCATGAGGAGCCATATTTAACTTCCAGTAACCAGTATGAGAGAGTGTGAAAGAGATAACACAAAATGTAACACACCTGCTCCCCATTCACACCTGAGACCTTGTAGCACTAACGAGTCACATGACACCGGGGAGGAAAGATGGCTAATTGGGCACAATTTGCAGACGAGCGTGTCCGGATTAGGTCCGGATGCATCCCGGGTGCATTGCGGCAAACTCGCGCGAGTAGGTACGCAATTGCAGTCAGTTTTGACTTTGCACGCGCGTGATAAAAAACTGAATGTGGTACCCAGACCCGAACTTCTTCACTGAAGTTCAGGTTTGGGTTCGGTGTTGTGTAGAAGTTATTATTTTCCCTTATAACATGGTTATAAGAGAAAATAATAGCATTCTTTAATACAGAATGCTTAGTACAAGGTCAATTGAGGGTTAAAAAAATAAATAAAAATTAACTCACCTCCTCCAATTGATCGCGTAGCTGCAGGGCTCCTGTTCTTTCTTCAGGACCTGTCAAAGGACCTGTGGTGACGTCACTGAGCTCATCACATGGTCCAATCACATGGTCCATCACATGTGATTGGACCATGTGATGTGACGTCACCACAGGTCCTTTAGCCGGCAGCTCATGAATAAAGAAGCAAGAAGAGATCGGCAACTACGCGATCAAGAGGAGGAGGTGAGTTAATTTTTATTTTTTTTTAACCCTCAATTGACCTTCTACTAAGCATTCTGTATTAAAGAATGCTATAACTTTCCCTTATAACCATGTTATAAGGGAAAATAATACAGTGAATAGACTGCTTGCGATTTTAACGCAGACCCATTCACTTCTATGGGGCCTGCGTTGCGTGGAAAACGCACAATATAGAGCATGCTGCCATTTTCACGTAACGCACAAGTGATGCGTGAAAATCACCTCTCATGTGCACAGCCCCATAGAAATGAATGGGTCCGGATTCAGTGTGGGTGCAATGCGTTCACCTCACGCATTGCACCCGCGCGGAAAACTCGCCCATGTGAAAGGGGCCTTAGGGGTGCACTCACGTTCATTGCCAGGGGTTTAGACATTAATGGCGGTGTGCTGAGTTATTTTGTGGGCACACCAAAGTACACTGTTATACAAGCCGTACACTGGCTACTGTACATTGTATCAAAGTGTCAGATCTTCAGTGTTGTCCCATAAAAAGATATAATAAAATATTTACAAAAATGTGATAAATGAGATGGGCTGGATGACCCCATAAGGCCCCTTTCACACGAGCATGACAGATTAGGTCCGGATGTGTTCAGGGTGCGTTCACTGAAACTCGCACCATTTTGCAAGCAAGTTCAGTCAGTTTTGTTTGCGATTGCGTTCAGTTTTTTCCGTGCGGGTGCAAAGTGTTTTGATGCTTTTTTCACGTGCGTGATAAAAAACTGAAGGTTTACAAACAACATTTCTTAGCAACCATCAGGGAAGAACAGGCTGCGTAAAAAATGCAGAATATGGCTACATGCACACGACTGTGTGCCCCCATGGCCGTATTGCATACAGCGGGTCCACAATGCACAGGCACCGGCCGTGTACATTCCGCATCACTTAAATGGGTCTGCAATCACGGAGATGCAGAACGGAGACACGGATCAGAACCCCTTGGAAGCACTACGGAGTGCTTCCGTGGTGTTTCTGGACGTGCCTGCGCACAGCAGAAAACTAGCGCATGCGCTACTTTATTGCGGTGCGGACCGTCGTATGCGGATCGCGGACACCATTCAAGTGCCCCACGGTCTGTGCCGGTGCATTGCGGACCTCAATTCGCGGTCCGCAGCACAGGCACGGAACCCTAACGTTCGTGTGCATGCAGAGGCGGCTCTAGACTTTGTGAGGCCTCCTGAGGAGAATATGGCTTCTCCTAGGTCTCTGGACTTTACTCACAGATAGTTTCTCAGGGGATGCTTTCTTCCTGGAACTCTGGAGGTTGTCTGCTTTTTGCATCCAGCTGAGGCTGAAGGTTCTCAGACTGGGTATGTGATCAATGTCTCAGCCGAGACAAGATCCTTGCTTTCTTCCCTATGCAGGGGATCTCCTTACACACACACCCTACCCCTAGCAGGGAGTGGCCTACACTGACTTTAACTTCCGTCTCCACCCAAGCTGCAGGATGTGGGAACAGTCCACACCTCCACAGAGGGATTAGTACCTTACCAATGCATTGCTGTCACCTGCTGGTAAACCTGGAAAATTACAAGAAACTGTGTTTAACATGGTTTTACATGCACATTTGTGAAGACATGAGCAAAATTATATCAGATAACAATGTAAAGGCTCTTAGGAGATAGTAGCGGGGTAGAGGCGTGTAGTAACACAACTCTGGGGTGTTACATTCCCCCTTACTTTGAGTTAAGCCGCCATCGGCTTATGCTTAGGGTGAGAGGACCAAGCTCTGGGGTACCCAATTTAATACAAAGTGCTGAATGTAGTACACATAAAGACAGGTTAGGGTGTCCTAAGTAACAGTTTCCCTCTCGGTATACCCAGTGAACCAAAGGTCTGCACAAAGAAATCACTACTGACTGACTTTGAAGTGTTCCAGCCATTGAACACCAAAGAAAGCATGGGGGTGTCTCTACTCTGTAGTTCCCACCATTGTGTAATGAAGTGCCCTCAAATGGAAGGGTGGCTTTATCCTGTATTCCCTTCATTGCACCAAAGTCAAAATATAAGGCTTATAGCACGATCACTATGGTGACTATGGGTAGCTAAAAAGGCTCTATGGTTGAGGCGCCATACCCTTAGGCAAAGGCACAGAAGGGGGAGGTATCAGCTTCTCCATGCGCTACTGGCAGTCACAGGAGGAAGGTATGAGAATCCCATGGAACTCCTGGAAGCCACCTCAGGATGGGAGCAATCCTGAACAAATATTAAGCGGGAAGGATGGGTCAAAAACTCCTCTAACCATTCCCGAAGCAGAGGGGTTACCCCTGTAGTTTCTGGACCTGCCGGGACTTACCACTTGGTCCTACCCTGGGTACCTACGGGTATATAACATCGGGTGTAGGCCATTAGTATTAAGCATCCGAAGAGGCAGTCCGTATAAAGGGGAGCGAGACAAGAGCTGTAAAGCAAGGCACACAGAAGTAAGGCGCTACTCATCTGGCTAAGTGCAAAGGTTAAAGGGATTCTGTGACCTCGCTTTAGCCTATAGAGCTGCGGACATGCACGGCTAGATTGCCGCTAGCATGTCCGCAATATACCTGTCCCATAGCGCTGTGTGCTTTTATTGTGTTTTAAAAATGGTTTTATAGATATGTAAATGACCCTTGTAAGGAGCCCAAGGGGCTGTACTAACCTTCCTGGAGCCCAGCTACGCCCCCTGTGAAGGAGCCCAGCACCGCCTGCGTCCTCCGAATCTCCTCCATGCTTACAAAGTTAGATCGCCATAATCTCGCGATGCGCGAGCTCACACATGCAGTTCCTTCCCTGAGGCTGATGCCAGCACAGGGAAGGATCACTATGCCGGCACTGAGCATGCGCTAGCTTGTGCATCGTGAGATTATGGCGATCTAACCGTGAGCAAGGAGGATATTCGGAGGACGCAGGCGGTGCTGGGCTCCTTCACAGGGGGGCGTGGCTGGGCTCCAAGAAAGTTAGTACAGCCCCTTGGGCTCCTTACCAGGCTCATTTACATATCTATAAAATCATTTTTTAAACACAATAAAAGCACACAGCGCTATGGGACAGGTATATTGCGGACATGCTAGCGGCGATCTAGCCGTGCATGTTCGCAGCTCTATAAGGTAAAACGAGGTGACAGAATCCCTTTAAGTGCAATTTCACAATAAGTGCATGAAGGTCACATTGCGGCACCTAGAAAAGAATACACACAATGGGCATATGATACTTGAACGTTGCTTAACCTGTAAACATGAGTGCAAAAACATAGTGCAACAATATTAGAGAAATCAATATTAGCATTATACGCTCAAATGTGACTAGAGTCCTTTTTTCTTGAAGTGCTTGATGTAGAATCCTCTGGAAACAGATAAAAGTCACTTGTAATCCAATAGGAGACAATGGAGTTAATTGTAATCCACACAAGGTAGTGGGTAGTCAGATGTAGCAGGGTTAGCACTCCAGCTCTTAACTCAAATTTCTTAACTCATCGAAGACAAAAGCCATTGAAAAGCAATTGAAGGTGTTTGCTTAGTTTAGATAACACATCTCAGAAATCTCAGAAAACAGGAGTGTTAACTCTACTCCATCCGTAATTGCCACAGTTGGTAGTTTTCCTCACAGGAAAGTCTGGAAATCTTCCTCCTGGGTCCCATTGAGGACGCAAAAGTTCTTCTTTGAACTGTGTGCTCTCAGCAGCTGTAACTCCAAGAGAAACTTCATCTGCGATCTCCTGGTGGCATTCTGTGGCAGGACTTGGAAATGCAGCTTCACCCTCTTCTGGAGGATCCTCTGTAAGTCTTGGCCTTTTCCTTGTAGGTGACAGGTTCTCTGGACAGCAATAAAGGACGGACCCTTGGTCTTTCATAGCAAGGAGCTCCGGATTCGGTGGTGGCTCTAGAGTGCGTGAAGCAGTATCAGTGGACTCCTCATTGGTGGATAGGTCACTTTCAGTGGCTGGAGGTTCTGGTAGTGTCATACCAGGTGTGCTGTCTTCAGCAGACGGCTGAGAAGAAGACTTGGAGGCTTCATACAATTCCCTTTCTCTGTGCTCTTTTTCCTCCACAATTTCTTTATATGTTTTTATGCGTTTTCTTCTTTCTGACAAGTCATCTTCTCCACTAAACATCCTCTCTATCTTTTTCCGTTCTTCCGCTCTCTTTAGCAAGTCCTGTAACGTACTCCACCTGCGGGCTTTCCATCGGCAAGGTCATCCTGCCAGGTGACCTCCTCATCACTGCTGGAACTGTTGAAGAACACAAGAGGATGCTCCTTCATCTTGTAGTTCAGGCTGGATGCTGTGATGGAGCTCAACTGACCTCTTGTGGCGGTTCCTGGAACTGTCTGGGTGGTGAGGCTGGTCAAAGCTACGGTGAGCTGCTGCACATCGGGAACTCCTGCTGGGGCAGAAGGGCTCAGAGCTCCTGGCTGTATTGGCTCTGGAAAAGGTATCTACAGTGGTGGTGACGGCAGGGAAGGAGCGCTTTCTCTGGGCAATGGGGTGGGAGCTCTGGGCGCAACCGGCGTGATGAGGAACACCCTACGGACCTCCCTGGGTATGACCTATCCCTGTACTCTGGGACTGAAAGTCAGTACTAAGTTATTTATTTGCCCCACCTGTAGAGTTAAGGCCACAGGGATTTCAGGGATCAATACGGGGACCTCCCGGGACCACCAGGTGCGGTGTAGGGGCAGCTCCGGGCTGGTTACTACCTGAGGTTGCGGCCGGGTGGCCGGTTCCAGTGCCTTGTCCTGCTGTGCTGCTGTCATTGCGGATACAGTCGCGGCTTGATCCAGTGCTGTTGCACTGGTCCCTCTGCCAGACGGTGAAGGTTCAAGTATAGTTGTCCCCACCGGGGCCTTCTCAGTCGGAGTCGTCGCCTCCGCGGAAGGGGGCTTGAGTGAGGCAGCCATTTTGGTTTCCGGGGTGGCAGACATCTTTCTTGCTTCCTCTGTCATGATGAGTGCAGGAAGTAAGGGCTTAGCCTGCGGGGAGGAGTCTTTACTCCCTGGGCTTGCAGTGCAGAGTTCTTGGTGGGGAGGATTTAGGTTTCCCGCTTCTAGAGGGGCGTATTCAGTATTTTCGCGCTCCTGAGAGGGTGTTCCTATGTTTTCCGGTTTCCAAAGGGCATGAAGAAGCGGCGCCATTATAAAAATATGGCGAATTAACCCTTGGGGTGCTGGTGGGCACGGTTTAGCGCTTTCTGGCACCGGAATAAAGCAATAAAGTCAATTTTCAGTCAATCCGATCCTGTTAGGCAGTGTTAGGCACACAATCCGATCCTGTTAGGCAGTGTTAGGCACACAATCTGATCCTGTTAGGCAGTGTTAGGCACACAATATGATCCTGTTAGGCACACAAACGGATCCTGTTAGGCACACAATTCGATCCTGTTCGTGACGCCACTTATGCAGTGACCAGGATCGGGTACGCTGACGCCAATTATGCAGTGGGCCAGGATACGGGTGGATAATAGCCTATATTTGTTTGTGACGCCAATTGCAGCATGCGCAGGGTACTACCCCAGGGCCCTTCCAAGGTGTTATAATGCACGTCCCAGGTTAGGAATGCCAGAGTGGTGTAATGGCCTATAATGTCTCTATAGGGTGGTGCTAATTGTGTCAATGGTGTCTCCTACCTGGGTACGGCTGGACTCCTGGCTCCTGGCTCACTTGCAATAAATTTGAGTGTAGTGATAGTAGGAGTAATAGAGGAATTTTGCAGCAGAAATGATGTCCAGACCTTTGGATGAAGTTCAAACTTTTCTTTACTGAAGATAACTTGTATCCAAGCAGTATACAGCTTTGGTCTCTGGTCCCAGCAGGTTTTAGCAATCATTGGCAGGAATAAATACTTCTGCACTTTAAATGTGAGCTTGCAGGATAGGACGTCTGCTTGGTAGCTCCGTAACTGTGGCAGGAACTAATCTTCTGCACTTTTCTATAACTTCTGCTTTGTGGGGACAGACTATCTGAGGAGAATACGGCTTCTTCTAGGTCTCTGGACTTTACTCACAGATGGTTTCTCAGGGGATGCTTTCTTCCTGGAACTCGGGAGGTTGTCTGCTTTCTGCATCAAGCTGAGGCTGTAGGTTCTCAGATTGGGTATGTGATCAATGTCTCAGCCGAAACAAGATCCTTGCTTTCTTCCCTATGCATGGGATCTCCTACACACATACCCACAGTGGGCTACACTGACTCTAACTTACTTCTCCACCCATGCTGCAGGATGTGGGAACAGTCCACACCTCCACAGAGGGGGAGCTAAGCTGGAATAATCCATTCCAGCCTAGATATACTAAACTAGGACTAGTACCTGGCCAATGCATTGCTGCCATCTGCTGGTAAACATGGAAAATTACAAGAAACAACTGTGTTTAACATGGTTTTACATGCATATTTGTGAAGACATGAGCAAAATCACATCAGATGATAATGTAAAGGCTCTTAGGAGATAGTAGCTGGGTAGAGGCATGTAGTAAGATAACTCTGGGATGTTACACAAGCGATAATAAAGATCAACACTTGGCCGGGGGGTCGGCGGAGCTGATGTGTTTTATCCTAATGAGAAAGATTTCATAATAAGGATTTGGAGAAGGGCCACATGGGTTTGCAGAGCAGGGAGAGGCTGGTGCTGCTACTAGGGGGTCATACCATGGGGGAGTAATAAAACAGAAAGGAGGGGGGGTACTCCTGCGCTGCCGCTAATCTATGCAACCTACGTGTCTGATATTGCCCTAGGAATAATTCCGGGGGCCGCTGCTGGGTTCCGATAGAAAGCCCTGCCTGGACTTAATAAAATCTAAAATAGAAACTATAAGGTTAATTGGATCCCGCGCTGTAAAAAAGACACTTCCCTTGGATACTACAAAAGATATGACCTGGTGTAACAATCCTGTTAGACACAATCTGTATATGCAGCGTTCTCACCTGCAATAGAATGCTGTCAGTTGCCTCCAAGTTCCCGGTGATGTAAGTGGGATGCGTGTACTGTCCCAAGCCCCTTTTTCCTCTCTCTATTCTTCCTTTTTCTTTTCCTCGTTGTAGTTAACTTGCTCTGTCCTCTCGACTCCCCTCTCCTGTGCGCGTCGGCCGGTAGCTGGCGTGAGCGCGGGTAAGCCAAAGAAAGTAAGTCCAAGAACGGTTCCTGTGTGATGTCACACCTGTTACGGGTGCCTTCAGGGGAAAAAAAACCATAGGAACTAAAGCCCACCATAATGCCCCCCCTTCCCCCCTATTAGAAATAATTTTCCTTATAATGTGACAGTGCACAAAATACCCCCTTTTAATGCCCCCAGTTAAGCTAATGTTCTCATAGTGTCCCCCATAATGTACCAGTATAAAATACCCCTTCTTAGTGCCCCCTGGAGATGACCCCATAGTACTCCTCTCCCCCCTTCCCCATAGTACCCACCATAATGTGTCCCAGTATAAAATGCCACTGTACAGAGCCCTCCATACAACATACCCCTTCTTTGTGGCCTCAGTAGATGTCCCTATAGTGCCACCTAATAATGTGCCAGTAAAAAGTGCCCCCAATGATGCCCCCCCCCCAGCCTTAATGTCACATTACTCCCCCTCCATCCATGTCACATCACCCCCTCCTTTTTACATCATCACCCTCTTCGTGTCACATTTCTCCCGCCCCCATTGGCACATTTCTCCCCCTCCATGTGCCTAGCAGCAGCACATCTTACCTTCCCCCCCCCCCCCCCGCATGGTACATTTCTCCCTGACACCCTCTCCATTATGGCACTGGGGGGAAGGGGGGGTGGATGGGCACAGCAGCCAGCAGGACACACACCTGACCTTGGGCTTCTTCCGGCATGACTCTTCGGGCGCCGGTGGCAGCCAGACACGGATACTGAGAGGTGAGGTAGGGCCCTGGCTCCTTCTCCCCTGTCGCAGCGCAGCGCTCTGATGGCGGGGCTGGCATTGCGTTCTGTCAGAACACGTGCCTGTGTGGCGGCATGCTCTGAGCCCCAGCAGCCACTGCTCTCTTACAGAGGCAGAGAGGGGCTCAGAGCGGCCGGGCCGCGGTGGCTCTTATTAGTCCGGCCGCTTAGCAGGGTGCAGGCCACCTGTGGAAGCCAATAAAATTGTGGTTGCGGCGGTGTCGGGTGCGGGTGGGAGCCAGAGCGAGGCCTTAGGCAGCGGCCTAAGTGGCCTAATGGAAGAGTCGCCTCTGTGTGCATGTATCCTATAGAATATGCTGTATTTTTCACACAACGCAGAACTGATGCATGAAAAAAATAATAATAATCTTTTTGAACTGTCTGGAGATACCCTGACATACAGTCAGGTCCATAAATATTGGGACATCAACACAATTCTAACATTTTTGGCTCTATGCACCACCACAATGGATTTGAAAAGAAACGAACAAGATGTGCTTTACCTGCAGACTGTCAGCTGTAATTTGAGGGATTTACATCCAAATCAGGTGAACGGTGCAGGAATTAAAACAGTTTGCATATGTGCCTCCCACTTGTTAAGGGACCAAAAGTAATGTGACAATTGTCTTCTCAGCTGTTCCATGGCCGGTGTGTGTTATTCCCTCATTATCCCAATTACAATGAGCAGATAAAAGGTCCTGAGGTCATTTCCAGTCGGCTATTTGCATTTGGAATCTGTTGCTGTCAACTCTCAAGATGAGATCCAAAGAGCTGTCACTATCAGTGAAGCCATCATTAGGCTGAAAAAACACAACAAACCCATCAGAGAGATAGCAAAAACATTAGACGCGGCCAAAACAACTGTTTAGAACATTCTTATAAAGAAGGAACGCACCGGTGAGCTCAGCAACACCAAAAGACCCGGAAGACCACGGAAAACAACTGTGGTGGATGAGCGAAGAATTCTTTCCCTGGTAAAGAAAACACCCTTCACAACAGTTGGCCAGATCAAGAACACTCTCCAGGAGGTAGGTGTATGTGTGTCAAAGTCAACAATCAGGAGAAGACTTCACCAGAGTGAATACAGAGGGTTCACCACAAGATGTAAACCATTGGTGAGCCTCAAAAACAGGAAGGCCAGATTAGAGTTTGCCAAACGACATCTAAAAAAGCCTTCACAGTTCTGGAACAACATGGACGGATGAGACCAAGATCAACTTGTACCAGAGTGATGAGAAGAGAAGAGTATGGAGAAGGAAAGGAGCTGCTCATGATCCTAAGCATACCACCTCATCAGTGAAGCATGGTGGTGGTAGTGTCATGGCGTGGGCATGTATGGCTGCCAATGGAACTGCTTCTCTTGTATTTATTGATGATGTGACTGCTGACAAAAGCAGCAGGAGGAATTCCGAAGTGTTTCGGGCAATATTATCTGCTGATATTCAGCCCAATGCTTCAGAACTCATTGGACGGCGCTTCACAGTGCAGATGGACAATGACCCAAAGCATACTGCAAAAGCAACCAAAGAGTTTTTTTAAGGGAAAGAAGTGGAATGTTCTGCAATGGCAGAGTCAGTCACCGGACCTGAATCCGATTGAGCATTTCACTTGCTGAAGACAAAACTGAAGGGAAAATGCCCCAAGAACAAGCAGGAACTGAAGACAATTGCAGTAGAGGCCTGGCAGAGCATCACCAGGGATGAGACCAGCGTCTGGTGATGTCTATGCGTTCCAGACTTCAGGCTGTAATTGACTGCAAAGGATTTACAACCAAGTATTAAAAAGTGAAAGTTTGATTTATGATTATTATTCTGTCCCATTACTTTTGGTCCCTTAACAAGTGGGAGGCACATATGCAAACTGCTGTAATTCCTGCACCGTTCACCTGATTTGGATGTAAATATCTCAAATTACAGCTGACAGTCTGCAGGTAAAGCACATCTTGTCCGTTTCATTTCAAATCCATTGTGGTGGTGTATAGAGCCAAAAATGTTATAATTGTGTCGATGTCCCAATATTTATGGACCTGACTGTAGATTATAGACTAGGATTTCACGTGTTTTCACTTAGATTTCAAATGCCATCTATCCTCTGGATGGTAAAGCACATGTTGTACAGTTTTGAGGTTATTTCCCCCACGCACAAAAAGATGGAGAAACAAAGGAAATGCCCTTGCAGATAGCTACTCTTGAGGTTCTGCAGCAGCTGCAGCTATGTTATAAGGCAGTAAATGCAGCTAGAATGCACTGCCAGGCAAAACCAGCCTCAGATTCTCACTTCTCACTCCCTGGCTGACAGCTTTCCCTGTGTGCTGGTCCTGATTGCCGACAGACAGCCTGGATGAGACAATCAATGCTGCAGCAGGCAGGGAGGTGCCCGAGCAGAACGATCCGAACATCGTTCTGTGTTGGGCTGTGAATGAGGGTGATTGGCTCTTACAATGTCTGCCAGAAACGACAGTGTACAGTCACAATCAAGCTTCTACTCTAGTGTAAAAGACAGAAAGGGAAAGGATAGAAAGAAGAATTATGTAGAATAGGCACAGGCAGGGAAAGCTGTCAGCCAGGGAGTGAGAAATGAGCTGAGGCTGGGTATGCCTGCCAGTGCCTTCTAGCTTCAATTACTGCCTTACAACACAGCTGCAGCTGCTGCAGAACCTCACAAGTAGCTACCTGCACTAACATTTCTTGTTTTTCCCACTTTAACAGAAGTACAGTTTATTATTTATGGTATGTGTGTGTGTACAACACAACACAATGGGTATTGTTTGAAATCTCAGTGAAAACACTTATAATACTAGTCTGAAATCTGTGTCAGGGTGTTTTTTTTTTGGGGGGGGGGAGTGGGGGAGAATGGCAATATACAGTTGCAAGAAAAAGTATGTGACCTCTTTGGAATGATATGGATTTCTGTACAAATTGGTCATAAAATGTGATCTGATCTTCATCTAAGTCACAACAATAGACAATCACAGTCGGCTTAAACTAATAACACACAAAGAGTTAAATGTTACCATGTTTTTATTGAACACACCATGTAAACATTCACAGTGCAGGTGGAAAAAGTATGTGAACCCTTGGATTTAATACCTGGTTGAACCTCCTTTGGCAGCAATAACTTCCACCAAACCTTTCCTGTAGTTGCAGATCAGACGTGCACAACGGTCAGGAGTAATTCTTCACCATTCCTCTTTACAGAACTGTTTCAGTTCAGCAATATTCTTGGGATGTCTGGTGTGAATCGCTTTTTGGAGGTCATGCCACAGCATCTCAATCGGGTTGAGGTCAGGACTCTGACTGGGCCACTCCAGAAGGCAGATTTTCTTCTGTTTAAGCCATTCTGTTGTTGATTTACTTCTATGCTTTGGGTCGTTGTCCTGTTGCAACACCCATCTTCTGTTGAGCTTCAGCTGGTGGACAGATGGCCTTAAGTTCTCCTGCAAAATGTTTTGATAAACTTGGAAATTAATTTTTCCTTCGATGATAGCAATCCGTCCAGGCCCTGACACAGCAAAGCAGCCCCAAACCATGATGCCCCCACCACCATACTTCACAGTTGGGATGAGGTTTTGATGTTGGTGTGCTGTGCCTCTTTTTCTGCACACATGTGTTTCTTCCAAACAACTCAACTTTGGTTTCATCTGTCCACAGAATATTTTGCCAGAACTGCTGTGGAACATCCAGGTGCTCTTGTGCAAACTGTAAATGTGCAGCAATGGTTTTTTTGGACAGCAGTGGCTTCCTCTGTGGTATCCTCCCATGAAATCCATTCTTGTTTAGTGTTTTACGTATCGTAGATTCGCTAACAGGGATGTTAGCATATGCCAGAGACATTTGTAAGTCTTTAGCTGACACTCTAGGATTCTTCTTCACCTCATTGAGCAGTCTGCGCTGAGCTCTTGCAGTCATCTTTACAGGACGGCCGCTCCTAGGGAGAGTAGCAGCAGTGCTGAACTTTCTCCATTTATAGACAATTTGTCTTACCGTGGACTGATGAACAGCGAGGCTTTTGGAGATACTTTTATAACCCTTTCCAGCTTTATGCAAGTCAACAATTCTTAATCGTATGTCTTCTAAGAGCTCTTTTGTGCGAGGCATCATTCACATCAGGCAATGCTTCTTGTGAAAAGCAAACACAGAACTGGTGTGTGTTTTTTTTATAGGGCAGGGAAGCTGTAACCAACACCTCCAATCTCATCTCATTGATTGGACTCCAGTTGGCTGACACCTCACTACAATTAGATCTTGGAGATGTCATTAGTCTTTTTCCACCTGCACTGTGAATGTTTACATGGTGTGTTCAATAAAACCTTTTAATTATTTGTGTGTTATTAGTTTAAGCAGACTGTGATTGTCTATTGTTGTGACTTAGATGAAGATCAAATCACATTTTATGACCAATTTGTGCAGAAATCCATATCATTCCAAAGGGTTCACATACTTTTTCTTGCAACTGTACCTGTTTCTTATAATACAGAGGGTAGTGTTTTAAATCTGTGAGTAAAAACGTAAAATACTAGTTAGAAATCTGAGTAATAGCATCTTCAGACAGTTCAACATTTTTTAAATAAAATTTAGCAATAGAGAATCCAAGTGTGCAATACATGTCTTATAATACAGAGGGTAGCTTTTGAAATCCCTGAGTGATAATGGAAAATACCAGGCTGAAATCCGAGTCATAGCATCTCCAGACAGTTTTTTTCAAAATATAGCAATACAGAATACCAGTGTACAATGTGTGTCTTACAATATAAAGAGTAGTATTTTAAATCTCAATAATAATGTAAATTACAAGACCAAAATCTGTATCAGAGCATCTCTAGACATTTAAAAATAAAATTTGTGGGTTTGGAAAAATACCAATATACACTGCGTGCAGAATTATTAGGCAAATGAGTATTTTGACCACATCATCCTCTTTATGCATGTTGTCTTACTCCAAGCTGTATAGGCTTGAAAGCCTACTACCAATTAAGCATATTAGGTGATGTGCATCTCTGTAATGAGAAGGGGTGTGGTCTAATGACATCAACACCCTATATTAGGTGTGCATAATTATTAGGCAACTTCCTTTCCTTTGGCAAAATGGGTCAAAAGAAGGACTTGACAGGCTCAGAAAAGTCAAAAATAGTGAGATATCTTGCAGAGGGATGCAGCACTCTTAAAATTGCAAAGCTTCTGAAGCGTGATCATCGAACAATCAAGCGTTTCATTCAAAATAGTCAACAGGGTCGCAAGAAGCGTGTGGAAAAACCAAGGCGCAAAATAACTGCCCATGAACTGAGAAAAGTCAAGCGTGCAGCTGCCAAGATGCCACTTGCCACCAGTTTGGCCATATTTCAGAGCTGCAACATCACTGGAGTGCCCAAAAGCACAAGGTGTGCAATACTCAGAGACATGGCCAAGGTAAGAAAGGCTGAAAGACGACCACCACTGAACAAGACACACAAGCTGAAACGTCAAGACTGGGCCAAGAAATATCTCAAGACTGATTTTTCTAAGGTTTTATGGACTGATGAAATGAGAGTGAGTCTTGATGGGCTAGATGGATGGGCCCATGGCTGGATTGGTAAAGGGCAGAGAGCTCCAGTCCGACTCAGACGCCAGCAAGGTGGAGGTGGAGTACTGGTTTGGGCTGGTATCATCAAAGATGAGCTTGTGGGGCCTTTTCGGGTTGAGGATGGAGTCAAGCTCAACTCCCAGTCCTACTGCCAGTTTCTGGAAGACACCTTCTTCAAGCAGTGGTACAGGAAGAAGTCTGCATCCTTCAAGAAAAACATGATTTTCATGCAGGACAATGCTCCATCACACGCGTCCAAGTACTCCACAGCGTGGCTGGCAAGAAAGGGTATAAAAGAAGAAAATCTAATGACATGGCCTCCTTGTTCACCTGATCTGAACCCCATTGAGAACCTGTGGTCCATCATCAAATGTGAGATTTACAAGGAGGGAAAACAGTACACCTCTCTGAACAGTGTCTGGGAGGCTGTGGTTGCTGCTGCACGCAATGTTGATGGTGAACAGATCAAAACACTGACAGAATCCATGGATGGCAGGCTTTTGAGTGTCCTTGCAAAGAAAGGTGGCTATATTGGTCACTGATTTGTTTTTGTTTTGTTTTTGAATGTCAGAAATGTATATTTGTGAATGTTGAGATGTTATATTGGTTTCACTGGTAAAAATAAATAATTGAAATGGGTATATATTTGTTTTTTGTTAATTTGCCTAATAATTATGCACAGTAATAGTCACCTGCACACACAGATATCCCCCTAAAATAGCTAAAACTAAAAACAAACTAAAAACTACTTCCAAAAATATTCAGCTTTGATATTAATGAGTTTTTTGGGTTCATTGAGAACATGGTTGTTGTTCAATAATAAAATTAATCCTCAAAAATACAACTTGCCTAATAATTCTGCACTCCCTGTACCTGTGTCTTACAATACAGAGGGTAGCATTTTAAATCTCTGAGTGAAAATGTGAAATACTATGCTGAAATCTGTGTGAAGGCATATCCAGACAGTCCAGGTGTGTGTATTGGGGAAGAAATAATCACATAGTAAGTTGAAAACTTGTGTTTTACACTAGTGAAAGTTTTTTTTTTTAATCTGCATATTTGAACACACAGAAGACATTAGGCCAGTACTGTATTATTTACAAAGTCAATTGTCAGTAGCAGTGTCTTCAGTGCGTTTGTGGAAAGGGAAGGTCATTTTTTGCACTTCTCTTTGTTCAAGTTCCAGAAAACAGACTTGCAAACCGTTCAATACTTTGTTTGATTGTGTACATTAGGCTCAAAAATATCAGGAATACGGAAGAGCCAAGTCTTGTCCTCCCAGAGACAGAATGTGAGTAGTAGCAGCACCAGCTATCCGGCCAGAAGTAGTAGTAGTAGTAGTAGTAGTAGTAGTCTTTCACTGGAGTCCTCTCTGTCTTCACTGCCCCTTCCTAGTGGGGCTCCTTCTTTTGTGCCCCTCTCTGCCCCCCGCAGAGTCACCCCCCTCCCACTGCAGCAGTAGCCACATGAGTCTCCTCAACATGATGGAGCCGGTTTTCCACATGCCACGCCAGGCTGAGGCCAGTCAGGAATCTGACAGCTCCCGCCCCAACGCCCAGGTTCAGGCCTACCTAAACTCTGCCCAGTTTGTTTTATACCCTGTTCCCTTACCACATTGATTTCTGGGAAGGCAGACTGGAATGGCAACCTGAACTGGCACAGCACGCTCTCTATCTTCTTTCTTGTCTAGCTTCTAGTGTCATCTCAGAGAGGCTTTTCAGTGCCTTGGGGGGGGGGGGGGGGTGACACCCAACGAACCAAGTTGTCCTCGGCCAGTGTCCAAAACATCACTTTTGTCAAAATGAACCAAGACAATGAACCAATGGATTCAGGATTTTCACACTCCTACAGCTGATTCCAATGAGTAGATCTAGCTTTGCTGGTGGTGCCCAATCTTGCCACTGTTGCTGTCTGTCTGCCTACCATCACATTCTGTATGGCTGCTGCCTGCATCATACCAATGCTGTCTGTCTGCCTACCGTCACATTCTGTACGGCTGCTGCTGCTGCCGCCTGCATCATACCAATGCTGTCTGTCTGCCCACCATCACATTCTGTACGGCTGCTGCTGCCGCCTGCATCATACCAATGCTGTTTGTCTGCCTACCATCACATTCTGTATGGCTGCTGCTGCCGCCTGCATCATACCAATGCTGTTTGTCTGCCTACCATCACATTCTGTACGGCTGCTGCTGCTGCCTGCATCATACCAATGCTGTCTGTCTGCCTACCGTCACATTCTGTACGGCTGCTGCTGCTGCCGCCTGCATCATACCAATGCTGTCTGTCTGCCCACCATCACATTCTGTACGGCTGCTGCTGCCGCCTGCATCATACCAATGCTGTCTGTCTGCCTACCATCACATTCTGTATGGCTGCTGCTGCCGCCTGCATCATACCAATGCTGTTTGTCTGCCTACCATCACATTCTGTACGGCTGCTGCTGCTGCCTGCATCATACCAATGCTGTCTGTCTGCCTACCATCACATTCTGTATGGCTGCTGCTGCCGCCTGCATCATACCAATGCTGTCTGTCTGCCTACCGTCACATTCTGTACGGCTGCTGCTACCGTCTGCATCATACCAATGCTGTTTGTCTGCCTACCATAACATTCTGTACGGCTGCTGCTGCCGTCTGCATCATACCAATGCTGTTTGTCTGCCTACCATCACATTCTGTACGGCTGCTGCTGGCGCCTACATCATACCAATGCTGTCTGTCTGCCTACCATCACATTCTGTATGGCTGCTGCTGCCGCCTGCATCATACCAATGCTGTTTGTCTGCCTACCATCACATTCTGTACGGCTGCTGCTGCCGCCTGCATCATACCAATGCTGTCTGTCTGCCTACCATAACATTCTGTACGGCTGCTGCTGCCGCCTGCATCATACCAATGCTGTCTGTCTGCCTACCATAACATTCTGTACGGCTGCTGCTGCCGTCTGCATCATACCAATGCTGTCTGTCTGCCTACCATCGCATTCTGTATGGCTGCCGCCTGCATCATACCAATGCTGTTTGTCTGCCTACCATCACATTCTGTACGGCTGCTGCTGGCGCCTGCATCATACCAATGCTGTCTGTCTGCCTACCATAACATTCCGTACGGCTACTGCTGCCGTCTGCATCATACCAATGCTGTCTGTCTACCTACCATAACATTCTGTACGGCTGCTGCTACCGTCTGCATCATACCAATGCTGTCTGTCTGCCTACCATCACATTCTGTACGGCTGCTGCTGCTGCCTGCATCATACCAATGCTGTCTGTCTACCATCACATTCTGTACGGCTGCTGCCGCCTGCATCATACCAATGCTGTCTGTCTACCTACCATCACATTCTGTACGGCTGCTGCTATCGTCTGCATCATACCAATGCTGTCTGTCTACCTACCATTACATTCTGTACGGCTGCTGCTACCGTCTGCATCATACCAATGCTGTTTGTTTGCCTACCGTGACATTCTGTACGGCTGCTGCTGCCGCCTGCATCATACCAATGCTGTCTGTCTGCCTACCATCACATTCTGTATGGCTGCTGCTGCCGCATGCATCGTACCAATGCTGTCTGTCTGCCTACCATCGCATTCTGTATGGCTGCTGCTGCCGCCTGAATCATGCCAATGATGTTTGTCTGCCTACTGCCGTGTTCTGTACGGCTGCTGCTGTCTCCATCATGCCTAATGTGACCTGCCTACCACCACATTTTGTAAAGCTGATGCCACCTGCATCATGCCACTGCTGACCATCTTTTTTCACAAGGCTGCTGCTGCCTTTATGCCAATATGTACCATATGGCTGCCTCAACTGCTGCTACTCTTCACTGTTAACACCCTACTCCCACCATCATTAATGCAAAGCATTTGCAGCCACTATCACTACTATTACTATTGCTACTACTATTCATAGACAGCCTTGTATGTTTCATGCCATACTGCTGCTGCCATCATTGCGGTCACATGCCACCATATCCGTACTGTACCCTTTCCACATCTACACTGCACGGCTGCTGCTCCCATTTAAAAGGTAGAATTTTTTTAGGCTCGTGCACAACAAGCCACTTGGGGAGGACCCGACCGATCCTTACTGAGCACCAAGAGAATACCTTCCGATAAATATGCTTCTATTTCCAAGGATGAGCAAACCAGTTCGGACCGAGTCAGACTCGGTCCATACGTTGCTATTTTTCGGACAGCAGACGAAACTAAATCTTTTCAGGTTTGTTTTGAACAAATTTATTAAAATGGCGCGTAGTGCCATTTTAGTGTGCATGTCAGCAGGATAAAACCACTGGAGAGGAAGAAAAAGGGTTCTCATATGACCCTGAGAGGAAGTGGGAGGGGCTTGCCCTGATTGGCTCCAAGGCTGACAGACAGCCTGGAAGAGCGAATCAGTGCTGCAGCAGGCAGGGAAGTGCCCGATCAGAACGTCATTCTGTGCTAGGCTGTGAAGGAGGGTGAATGGGTCTTACAGTATTTGCCAGAAAAACTATCTTAGGAAAAGGCTAGGATTTCAAAGAAGAATTGTGTGTGTTGTGTACAATAGAGAGAAGCAGGGCAGCTGACAAAGAGAGAGGAGACAGGATATGTGGCTGTGCCTTCTATCAGAAGTGCAGGTGTAGCAGTGCAGACCTCAAAAGCGGCTAACTACAACACATACTTTTATTTTTTTCTGCATTTTCACAGAAATCCTTTTTTTGTGGGGTTCATTTTAATTAAGCAGCATATATACATGATTACTGCAGCAATACACATGATATAGCCGTAATCTACCTGTAAATGTTAACGTGAAATTGAGCATCAAGCCTCAATCTTCTGTTTCAGTATATTCAGTTTCCACACAGTTGCAATTTAATTAATTTTTTTTTATTTTTTTGGGGGGGGTCATTTTAATTAACCAGCATATATACGTGATTACTGCAGCAATGCACAAGGTATAGCAGCAATCTACCTGTCAGTGTTAACGTGAAATTGAGCGTCAAGCCTCAATCGTCTTTGTGTTAATTCAGTTTCCACACAGTTGAAATTAAATTTTTGGGGTGGGAGGTCCCCACCACCAGAGAGGACGTCAGTTTTTGCTCTTCCTTAAAGTCTATGGCAGCTATGAAAAATGATCAGTTTTTCATTCAAAGTCCTAGCAGTCTCTCAGTATTCATTAATAGAGTTGAGCGGACACCTGGATGTTCGGGTTTGACGGGTTCGGCCGAACTTGAGAAAAAAGTTTGAGTTCGGGACCCGAACTTGACCCCGAACCCCGTTGAAGTCAATGAGGACCCGAACTTTTGAGCACTAAAATGGCTGTAAAAATGGCATGGAAAGGGCTAGAGGGCTGCAAATGCCAGCAAAATGTGGTTGAGAGCATGGCAAGTGCTCTGCAAACAAATGTAGACAGGGAAATGACTTTAAATAACATAAAATAGGTAAAAATATAAAATAATAATCTTGATCTAGGAGGACAAGGTCCATATGGAGTAGGAGGTTGAGGAGGCGGTGGATGTGGCGGTGAAGGAGGAGGAGGAGGCTTTTTGGTTTTAATTTTTTTTTTTATTAGGGTACACCCCAAAACATTGGGAAATATAACCTGTGATAACCCCCTCCAGTCGTGCTAAACACACGTTCAGACAATACACCGGCTGCAGGGCAGGCCAGAACCTCCAAGGGGTAAAGGGCAAGCTCAGGCCATGTGCCCAATTTGGAGACCCAGAAGTTGCAGGGGCTGACCCCTGTCAGTCAGTTCGTGTAGGCGTGTGCACACTTACTGCCCCACCATGTCGCACGTCCCCGTGATGTTCACGATCCAATGTGATATCTGCTCTATCAACTTTCGATGTTCTTTTCTGTGCCTACCATGGTGATTACAGGTGGCGAGGAATCAGGGGTCCAGACCAGAGAGGGAGCGTGAGAAAGAGAGACCACATCCAAGGGAGGATTCATTTTTTCAAATTTAAAATTATAGAGTTGAAATATGGGAGAAATTATTAAAGCATAAAAGTGAATGAAAGGACGTGGTGCGCATTAATTACTGAATAATATATTAAAGGGAACCTGTCACCAGGATTCTGGGTATAGAGCTGAGGACATGGGCTGCTAGATGGCCGTTAGCACATCCGCAATACCCGTCCCCATAGCTCTGTGTGCTTTTATTGTGTAAAAAAACCTATTTGATACATATGCAAATTAACATAAAAGAGTCATATCTTACTTGTTTGACCAGAGAAGAGTCATATTTTCAAGCTCTGACTCATCTCAGGTAATTTGCATATATATCAAATCGTTTTTTTTACACAATAAAAGCACACAGAGCTATGGGGACTGGATATTGCGGATGTGCTAGCGGCCATCTAGCAACCCATGTCCTCAGCTCTATACCCAAAATCCCGGTGACAGGTTCCCTTTAAATGTTATTCCCTGTCACCTATCTGCAGAGCAGGTGTTTAGTCAGGTCTAAAATTGTATAATGTCAACCCAAGAATGTAACAGAAAAATTATTGAAATTTATTAAGCTGTCAACTAGGTAGAGGATATTACTACAACTAGTATATTACACCCAAAAATTGGTGAATTTCACCAAAAAATGTAACTGACAAATTATTATTTTTTAAACCTGTCTAATAGGTATAGCAGTGGTACATCACACCCAAAAATTTGTGAATTTCACCAGAAAATGGAACTGACATTTATTTTTTTTAACCGGCCTACTAGGTATAGCAGTGGTACTATACACCCAAAAATTGGTGAATTTCACCAGAAAATGTAACTGACAAAGTAGTGAAATGATATAAAATAAAATACGTACAAATAAAAAAAAAAATGATTTATGAGGTGGAGTTCCACATGGAGTAGGAGTTTGAGGAGGTGGTGGACGTAGCAGAGTAGGTGGAAGCAGCGGTATTATTAAAGCAAATATTTTTTATTAGGTTACACTCTAAAAGAGTGTGAAATATCCAAAATACAAACATGAGCAATTGCGCTGCAGTATAACAATGGCTGCTTAGTGCCGGTATACATGTCTATTCTGCACAAGGTACGGACAAGTCCCGAGGGATCCAGGCCTGGTTCATTTTAATGAACGTGAGCTTGTCCACGTTGGCTGTGGACAGGCGGCTGCGCTTGTCTGTGATGACGCCTCCTGCCGTGCTAAACACACGTTCAGATAATACACCGGCTGCAGGGCAGACCAGCACCTCCAAGGCGTAAAGGGCAAGCTCAGGCCATGTGCCCAATTTGGAGACCCAGAAGTTGAAGGGGGCAGACCCGTCATTCAGTACGTGTAGGCGTGTGCACACTTACTGCTCCACCATGTTGGTGAAATGCTGCCTCCTGCTAAGACGTTCCATATCAGCTGGTGGTGCTGGTTGTTGTGGCGTGCTGACAAAGCTTTTCCACATTTCGGCCATGTTAACCCTGCCTTCTGAGGTGCTGGCAGTGCCCCAGCTGCGTTGGCGACCTCTTCCTCGTCCTCTGACTTTGCCTTGTGCTTCCACTGTGCCCCCGCTGTCAGGTGGGAATGCCACCAGCAGCGCATCTACCAGCGTGCGCTTCTACTCGCGCATCTTACGATCACGCTCCAGTGACGGATCTAAGGACGGTACGTTGTCCTTGTAACGGGGATCCAGCAGCGTGGCCACCCAGTAATCAGCACAAGTTAGAATGTGGGCAACTCGGCGGTCGTTGAGGAGACACTGCAGCATGTAATCGTTCATGTGTGCCAGGCTGCCCAGAGGCAACGAAAAGCTGTCCTCTGTGGGAGGTGTATCGTCTGTGTCCTCTGTATCACCCCAGCCACGCACCAGTGATGGCCATGAGCTGGTCTGGGTGCCACCCTGCTGTGAACACGGTTCCTCCTCCTCCATCTCCTCATCCTCCACCTCCTCATCCTCCAGAACTGTGCCCTGGCTGGACAATTGTGTACCTGGCGTTTATGGGTGCAGGAACTGACTGGCCGGAAACCCTACGAAATGATCCCTCTTTCTCCTCCTCCTCCTCCTCCTCCTGTGCCAGATCCTCTTCCATCATTGCCAGGAGTGTTTTTTCAAGGAGGCATAGAAGTGGGATAGTAACGCTGAGAACGGCGTCATCGCCACTGGCCATGTTGGTGGAGTACTCGAAACAGCGCAACAAGGAACACAGGTCTCGCATGGAGGCCAGTCATTGGTGGTGAAGTGGTGCTGTTCCGCAGAGCGACTCACCCGTGCGTGCTGCAGCTGAAACTCCACTATCGCCTGCTGCTGCTCGCACAGTCTGTCCAGCATGTGCAGGGTGGAGTTCCACCTTGTGGGCACGTCGCATATGAGGCGGTGAGCGGGAAGGCAGAAGTTAAGCTGCAGCGCTGACAGGCGACCAGCAGGGTGAGAACGCCGAAAGCGCGCACAGACAGCCCGCACTTTATGCAGCAGCTCTGACATGTCGGGGTAATTTTTAAGGAATCTCTGCACCACCAAATTCAGCACATGCGCCAGGCAAGAGATGTGCGTCAAACCGGCTAGTCCCAGAGCTGCTATGAGATTTCGCCCATTTCGCACACCACCAGGCCGGGCTTGAGGCTGACTGGCACAAACCACTCATCGGTCTGTTGTTCAAGGCCCGTCCACAGCTCCTGCGCGGTGTGGGGTTTGTCCCCCAAACAGAAAAGTATTAAAACTGCCTGCTGTCGTTTACCCCTGGCTGTGCTGAAGTTGGTGGTGAAGGGGTTACGCTGACCGGATGAGCAGGTGGTAGAGGATGAGGAAGCGGAGTAGGAGGAGGAAGCAAAAGGAGGCAAACTGAAGAGCCCTGCAATCCTCGGTGGTGGAAGGACATGCGCCAAACTGCTATCCGCCTCAGGCCCAGCCGCCACTGCATTTACCCAGTGTGCTGTTATGGAGATATAACGGCCCTGACCGTGCTTACTGGTCCACGTATCCCTAGTCAGGTGCACCTTGCCACAGATGGCGTTGCGCAGTGCACACCTGATTTTGTCCCCTACTTGGTTGTGAAGGGAAGGGATGGCTTGCCTTGAAAAGTAGTGGCGGCTGGGCACGACGTACTGTGGGACAGCCACCGCCATAAGGCCTTTAAAACTATCCGTCTCCACCAGACGGAATGACAGCATTTCAAAGGCCGGTAATTTAGAAATGCTGGCATTCAGGGCTAGGGATCGCGGGTGGGTAGGGGGGTACTTCCTCTTCCTCTCCAGCGTTTGGGATATGGAGAGCTGAACGCCTCCGTGGGACATTGTGGAGATGCTTGGTGACACGGGTGGTGGTGTTTCTGGCAGATCCTCTGGGTTTGCGGGGTGCCAGGTGGCACTGTCACTCCAGAGGTGGATGAAGAGGCCGCGACTGCAGCAGAAGAGGAAGCAGGAGGAGCCAGAGACCTTTCTTGGTTTTTGAGGTGTCTTCTCCACTGCAGCTCATGCTTTGCACTTAGATGCCTGGTCATGCAGGTTGTGCTCAGGTTGAGAACGTTTATGCCTCGCTTCAGGCTCTGATTGCACAGCGTGCAAACCACTCGTGTCTTCTCGTCAGCACATTGTCTGAAGAACTGCCACGCCAGGGAACTCCTTGGAGCTGGCTTTGGTGTGCTCGGTCTCTTGCTGCGGTGGGCAGTAGCAGGCGTACTGTCTAGAGGACGGCCGCTCCGCTTTTGCACCCTGCTCCCTCTTCTGCTGTGCTGGTGGCTCTGTGCGACCACCGCCTCTTCCTCCAAACTACATAGGTCACTCGCATGACCTTGATTCCATGTGGGGTCGAGGACCTCATCGTCCTTCACATCATCTTCCACCCAGTCTTCACCCCTTACTTCCTTGTCGGTCTGCACACTTTCGAAAGCTCCAGCAGTTGGCACCTGTGTTTCGTCATCATCCGAGACGTGCTGCGATGGTCCTCCCATGTACTCATCTTGAAACATAAGTGGTTGGGCATCGGTGCACTCAATCTCTTCCACTTCTGGGGCAGGGCTAGGTGGATGGCCCTGGGAAACCCTGCTAACAGAGTCATCAAAAAGCAGAAGAGACTGCAGCATGACTTGGGGCTCAGACTGCTTAGCTGATGTGCAAGGGGGTGAGGTGAAAGACTGATGGACATCGGCTGCAGGTGCCAACTGTGGTCTTTCAGCAGGAGACTGGGTAGGAGACAATGCGAAGGAACTGGATCCACTGTCAGCAACCCAATCTACTATCGCCTGTACTTGTTCTGGCCTCACCATTCATAGAGCCGCATTAGGTCCTACCAAATACCGCTGCAGGTTCTGTCGCCTACTCGCACCTGAGGAAGGGGTTTCACTTGTGCGTGTAGCTGGCACAGATCAACCACGTCCTCTCCCTGCAACAGGAGCTCCACCAGCAGCACCACGAACTGGGCCACGTCCCTTATTTGACGCTCTCCTCATATTACTCAAATTTAGGATCTTGCCCTAAATGGGTGTTTAATTAATAGTAGAATAGAACGACAGTATGTAAAGGGTGTATCTCACACGGCCTGAACCAGACTAGGCCTGAATTAAAGATTTCTTTGCCCAAAATGGCTGTATTTCAAATGCCTGAATCAAACCCCTGTATGTAGAGGGGGTATCTCACACGGCCTGAACCAGTGTAGGCCTGAATTCAATATTGGTGCACCAAATGGCGGTATTTATGTTTGTTTAACAACTGAATTTGACAGCAGTATATAAGCCTGTAATTTCACACGTGCTGATGCTGCAAGGCCTGAAAAAAGTGTTTTTTGGCAAAAATGTGTGTTTTTAAAACCCCAGAAAATGATGGGTGTATTTCTAGCTTAAATTGCACACTGACTAATCCAGATGTTGTAGTTTGCCCAAAAAATTGCGATTTTCAATGTCCCAAAAGCTCAGATGCAGTGCTGGTGCACTGAGCTTGCATAAAATGGCCCCCGCCGCCCACCTAACTGACTTATTAAAGTTATTTTTTTTTTCGGTCACTGGGCTCAGGGCAGGATAAAAAAAATTGTGCCCTGCACCCACAAAACACCATGTATGTAGATCGCTGAGTTAGATTCTGATTTTGAGCAAAGAGTCTCTCCTATTCTCTCCCTGAAATCACAAGTCTCCCTACACTAGTAAGAGCAGAGTGACGTGCATCGCTACGTGACTCCAGCTTATATAGAGGCTGGGTCACATGCTGCACTGGCCAATCACAGCCATGCCATTAGTAGGCATGGCTGTGATGGCTTCTAAGGTCAGACAGTTAACCGCTTGTTGATTGGCTGCTCTGCAGCCTTTCAAAAAGCGCCAAGAAAGCGCCGAACACCGAACCCGAACTTTTACTGAAATGTTCGGGTTCGGGTCCGGGGTCCAAAAATCCTAAAGTTCGGTACGAACCCGAACTTTACAGTTCGGGTTCGCTCAACCCTATTCATTAACCCTTTACATAGAGCCTTGCAAATACAGTGATAATAAACAGGATATACACTCACCTAAAGAATTATTAGGAACACCTGTTCTATTTCTCATTAATGGAATTATCTAGTCAACCAATCACATGGCAGTTGCTTCGATGCATTTAGGGGGGTGCTCCTGGTCAAGACAATCTCCTGAACTCCAAACTGAATGTCAGAATGGGAAAGAAAGGTGATTTAAGCAATTTTGAGCGTGGCATGGTTGTTGGTGCCAGACGGGCCGGTCTGAGTATTTCACAATCTGCTCAGTTACTGGGATTTTCATGCACAACCATTTCTAGGGTTTACAAAGAATGGTGTGAAAAGGGAAAAACATCCAGTATGCGGCAGTCCTGTGGGCAAAAATGCCTTGTGGATGCTAGAGGTCAGAGGAGAATGGGCCGACTGATTCAAGCTGATAGAAGAGCAACGTTGGCTGAAATAACCACTCGTTACAACCGAGGTATGCAGCAAAGCATTTGTGAAGCCACAACACGCACAACCTTGAGGCGGATGGGCTACAACAGCAGAAGACCCCACCGGGTACCACTCATCTCCACTACAAATAGGAAAAAGGGGCTACAATTTGCACGAGCTCACCAAAATTGGACTGTTGAAGACTGGAAAAATGTTGCCTGGTCTGATGAGTCTCGATTTCTGTTGAGACATTCAAATGGTAGAGTCCGAATTTGGCGTAAACAGAATGAGAACATGTCTCCATCCTCTGATGGTTACTTCCAGCAGGATAATGCACCATGTCACAAAGCTCGAATCATTTCAAATTGGTTTCTTGAACATGACAATGAGTTCACTGTACTAAAATGGCCCCACAGTCACCAGATCTCAACCCAATAGAGCATCTTTGGGATGTGGTGGAACGGGAGCTTCGTGCCCTGGATGTGCATCCCTCAAATCTCCATCAACTGCAAGATGCTGTCCTATCGATATGGGCCAACATTTCTAAAGAATGCTATCAGCACCTTGTGGAATCAATGCCACGTAGAATTAAGGCAGTTCTGAAGGCAAAAGGGTGTCCAAGACCGTATTAGTATGGGGGCACTAATAATTCTTTAGGTGAGTGTATATCACAACATACATATAAAATGCAGTAGCACAGTATTAAACAGTGCAAGTTAACACTTTTAAGTGAAATAAAGTAAGAAGTTTATAACTTTGCATAGGGGAAATAGGCAAATGTCCACAAATGTACAGCCGTCAAAGTACCCCTGCTCCAGGGTGCTACACTACTACCTATAGACAGCCTTGTATATTCCATGCTATGCTGCTCCTGCTGCTTCCCCTGTGTTTAAACATCATCTGCCCCTGATAAGGGACAATTTTTGGAAGCTTTGGAATATAAAAAAGAATAACACGTGTGGCCGTGCAGTGTGTTTTTTAAACACGCTGTATGTTAATGCCATCAAAAGTGCGTTTCCCCATACCTATGTATGTCAGATTCACTCAGTCATCATTTCAAGGGATCATCTCATGAGGACTGCTCCTGTCTATTCTGTATGTTTTAATCCGGTGTATGAGCGTTATAGAGGTGGGCTTCTGTACAAGCATGTCCTGACATAATGGAGTCAAGCATCCCTTGTATTATATAAGAACTATTAGTTGTCTGAATGGCCTCCATGTAAACTACTGTGATGGACAATGGGTGTGGACCCACTGTGCCAACTAACCAGTTTGGCTTTGGGCTAAACCTAAGGGCATTGTCCTGGTGGTTTCCTGGTATTCACCATTCAACCTCTTTACAGGGGTTTGGACTTCACTGAAGGAAATCCAAATAGGCCACTACCTTTTGGTAGCTGACCTTCAGGGGTCAGAGGCATCGGTGCAAAGCACCAAGGGATCAGGCACAAGGTGTAGTCTGAATACAGTCCAGGTCAGGGCAGGCTGAGTATCTGCCTAATCCTGGGCAGGTGGCAAAAAGCAGAATCACTAGTCAGGCAAGGTATGGTACACAGGTAATCAGACAAGAGATCACACCTTCACTGGTTACTAGACACTAGAAAACCTCAAAGCTCAGGCAAAGAGGTGGAATTACCACCCATCTTCACTTTAATCAGCAGCTACACAGGGAGCAAGAGAAAAGGATTACATCTCACAAGCTGAAAGGAAGTTCAGTGAGCACCAGTGCCAATACACCCAGGGAGAGAGGAGCGATGCCCGCTCCTGACCAGGACCGCAGGACAGTGGTGGGTATGGATTGCTAGCCTAACATCACCCCTTCAGGGGAAAAGCATGACTGGCTTTGGGTTCATGTGCCAATTTTACCTATTTGCTGGGGGTGCTGGAAGTGGGACCTATAACAAATACCTTATCCAGTGGCT
Source organism: Bufo bufo (assembly GCF_905171765.1). Lineage (NCBI taxonomy): Eukaryota > Metazoa > Chordata > Amphibia > Anura > Bufonidae > Bufo > Bufo bufo. Next base: position 225,863,548 of record NC_053396.1, read on the forward strand.
GCATTTGGCAATAAACACCTTTAAATATTACTGTAGCTCAAAAAACTAAAATTATTTTATATCATAAAATGCAGAAATAAAATGGTGTTGTCTGCCTTAAATAATCCTTCTGTCAGCACAGCAGGCAGGAAACACGCACACAGTAAGCCATGACTGGAACCCAACCTGCAGTGCAAGCCCTAAGCGGCAAGTCTGCAACTGGTTGATGTTCCCTGTTCTGCTAAGTTCAAGACAGACAGACACAGAGATGCAACCACACAGAGAAGGGTAGCACATGCTCGCTGTGGAGAGTGCATTGCATACTGTTGCTAGGGATGCTGTCGTGTCACGTGGCTTCGCGGTGTCACGTCTCTCCCGGTGTAGTTGCGCCGAAGCTGGAGATCTCTCTGCTGGAGCACAGACAGGTCAGTTAATGACATCTTCCTTCTTAAAATGGTCATTATATCAGGCTATCCTGCTCCAGAGACATCTACTCATCTCATAACTGTGGAGAAACTTCCCAGCAAGTGTTCAATTCTCCTGCAGCACCTCCACAGGAGAAATGAGGCATTGCATCGTGTCCATTGAAATCAAAGGACTGTATAAAATACAAGCAAACTGGGCCATCTAGAGGGACAGATACTCTTTATACTCCTTCTTATTGATGAGAGGTCATGAATGTGGAATCTCGTTTATTAACTCAGAATCCTCTAATGGGGTATTTAAAAATGAATTTACCAAAGCAGACCACCCCTTTAAATGAAGCACAGAGATATCGGATGACTTGTGCGGCATCATTTTTTATTCATTGTGAAATGCACTACTGACCTGATAACAAGCTGGTCATAATCATACAGAAATTTTTACAAAATAATCCCAGTGTCCGGACCAGAGTCTGGTAGAATCAGCCGTCATAGTGTAAACCTCATGCAGGTAAAGGTGGATTGTAGTTTTGTTTAGTTTTTTATCAATGTGATAGTTTTTTGTCTTTTTCTTTCTAAATCTTCAAGTTGCTGGTTGAATGTAAACATGCGTTGGTGATGGTATCGTTCACAGTACACAAGTTTCTGAGGGTTCTGTACATCATCATGAAGATGTGAGGTCATAATTCATCATATATCAATGTGATATACCATACGTATCCATAACACAAAAGACAAACCGCAGCCGAGAAATCATACAACAGAAATATGAAGACAATGCAGTGGTCACATTCTTCTAAGTTGCTTTTGTTACAAATGTATCAGCTTTAAAGCAATGTCTTATAATGTTAAAAGAAAAAATCTCTTGTTCCTGATATTTGTAAAATTTTAAATATTTATATATATTTTTCTTAGCAGGATACGCAGTCAGTGTTTACACGTAATTCACAGTATATTAGAATGCACATTGCCCTTCCTTTTTTGGAAATTATATATTTTAGTAAAAATCAAACTGTAAAAATGAATATGTTTTACGAATTTTCATCAGTTTCCGTTTGAAAATGCACCTCACTCTTCCCTTTATGAACAATTCGAAATTTTAGTAAACAAAAACAATTAATAAACAATAAAATTATCAAAATGAATATGTTTTGTGACTTTTCATTGCTTTTTTTTTTAATACACCTCATTCTTCCCTTTATGAAAGATTTAAAATTTTAGTAAAACAAAAACAATTAATAAAAAAAATCTAATTGTCAAAATGAATGTTTTGTGACCTTTCATCAGTTTTTTTTTAGAATGCACCTCGCTCTTCCCTTTATGAACAATTCTAAATTTTAATAAAACAAAAATGATTAATAAAAAAAAATCTAATTGTCAAAAAGCATACATTTTGTGACTTTTGATCAGAATTTCACTTTCTTAAAAAAAATCGAAATTTTGGGAAAATAAAACCATACAAAGAAGAAGAAATAAGAAATAAAATTGTCAAAATGAATACATTTTGTGATTGTTGATCAATATTTTAGAATGCACATCACTTCCTTTTTGTAAATCTGATATTTTAGTTTAAAAAAATCAATAAATATATGAAATCGTACTGTCAAAATAAAAGATTTTATGATTTTTCCCATGGGAAACTCATTACCGACGCCAGTGGCATACTGTACATAAAGAGGGTTGATTCGTCACAGTCTGATATTTGTTTCCCCTCCATTTGATATTTGGCTCATTCCCATATGCCCAGGTTTGTAATAATAACAGTTCCTCGGAGGAGGGGATACCTGCACGGATTCTTACCATGCAATAGTTAAGTGCCCTATCTCTTCATGTGCCATAGCAGCTGCATGGTTGGCCCCTATTGTATTTATATACACATGTAAAATGGGTAAAATGTTTAAAAATATATTTATATTTTTTATTTGCTAGATGATTTTGTAGATTGTGTAGAATTTTCATTGTATGTAATAAGTTATGATTGTTGGACACACGTGCAGATCTGCATTGTGTGGGTCGTGGATACAGAGCAAGTAGATGAGCTCTCGGCAATTAAGAATTTGCTTTTTCCAATTAAAGGAGTTGTGCGGTGTCATCTATGGCATATGACTAGGATATGGCAATAAGGCTTTATGCACACGTTTTCCGTGATTTTCTGCGGACCCATTGACTTTTTAATGGGTCCGTTGAAAACTCGGAAAATGCACCGTTGTTCATCCGCGGCCGTGATCCGTGTTTCCTGTCCGTCCAAAAAATAGGACCTGTCCTATTTTTTTGACGGACAACGGTTCACGGACCCATTCAGGTCAATGGGTCCGTGAAAAAACACGGATGCACACAAGATTGGCATCCGCGTCCGTGATCCGTGGCCGTAGGCTACTTTCACACATACGGATCCGCAGATCCGTCTGCATAAAAGTTTTTTCAGAGCTGAGTTTTCAGAGTGAAAACTCAGATCCGACAGTATATTCTAACACAGAGGCGTTCCCATAGTAATGGGGACGCTTCAAGTTAGAATATACTATGAACTGTGTACATGACTGCCCCATGCTGCCTGGAAGCACCCGATCTCTTACAGGGGGCTGTGATCCGCACAATTAACCCCTCAGGTGCCGGACCTGAGGGGTTAATTGTGCGTATCAGAGCCCCCTGTAAGAGATCAGGTGCTGCCAGGCAGGAGGGGGCACCCCCCCTCCCTCCTCAGTTTTAAATTCATTGGTGGCCAGTGTGCCCCCCTCCCTCCCTTTCCTGTATTTAACTCATTGGTGGCCAGTGGGCCCCCCTCCCTCCCCTGTATTACTGTACATTCATTGGTGGCCAGTGGACCCCCCCTCCCTCCCCCTAATTAAAATCCCCCCCATCATTGGTGGCAGCAGAGAGTTCCGATCGGAGTCCCAGTTTAATCGCTGGGGCTCCGATCGGTAACCATGGCAACCAGGACGCTACTGCAGTCCTGGTTGCCATGGTTACTTAGCAATTTTTAGAAGCATTATACTTACCTGCGATGTCTGTGACTGGCCGGGCGCTCCTCCTACTGGTAAGTGAAAGGTCTGTGCTATGAGCATTGCGCCGCACAGACCTTTCACTTACCAGTAGGAGGAGCGCCCGGCCGGTCACAGACATCACAGCTCGCAGGTAAGTATAATGCTTCTAAAATTGCTAACTAACCATGGCAACCAGGACTGCAGTAGCGTCCTGGTTGCCATGGTTACCGATCGGAGTCCCAGCGATTAAACTGGGACTCCGATCGGAACTCTCCGCTGCCACCAATGATGGGGGGGATTTTAATTAGGAGGGGGAGGGAGGGGGGCCCACTGGCCACCAATGAATGTACAGTAATACAGGGGAGGGAGGGGGGCCCACTGGCCACCAATGAATGTAAAGTAATACAGGGGAGGGAGGGGGGCCGTACTGGCCACCAATAAGTTAAATACAGGGGAGGGAGGGTGGGGGCACACTGGCCACCAATGAATGTACAGTAATACAGGGGAGGGAGGGGGGTCCGCACTGGCCACCAATGAATTTAAAACTGGGGAGGGAGGGGGGTGTGCCGGCACCTGAGGGGTTAATTGTGCGGATCACAGCCCCCTGTAAGAGATCGGGTGCTGCCAGGCAGCAGGGGGCAGTCATGTACACAGTTCTCAGTATATTCTAACTTGAAGCGTCCCCATCACTATGGGAATGCCTCTGTGTTAGAATATACTGTCGGATATGAGTTTTCACTCAAATCCGATGGTATATTCTAACATAGAGGCGTTCCCATGGTGATGGGGACGCTTCGAGTTAAAATATACCATCGGATTGGAGAAAACTCTGATCCGATGGTATAATAGGGACTACTGAGTTTACATTGAAAGTCAATGGGGACAGATCCGTTTGCAATTGCACCATATTGTGTCAACATCAAACGGATCCGTCCCCATTGACTTGCATTGTAAGTCAGGACGGATCCGTTTAGCTCCGCACGGCCAGGCGGACACCAAAACGACTTTTTTCATGTCCGTGGATCCTCCAAAAATCAAGGAAGACCCACGGACGAAAAAACAGATCACGGAACAACGGAAATCCGTTTTGCGCACCGCAAAAAAAAACGTCCGTGTGCATGAGGCCTAAATGTGAGATAGGTGCTGGTCATAGAGGTGGGACCCGCACCTATCTCCAGAATGAGCACCCTGAAGTGAAGGGAGAGGAAGCCAAGCATGCGCAACCAGCCTCCATTCACTCCTATGGGAGTTCCAGAAATTGCCAAGCAATTGCACAGCTTAGGTGGCTTGCACGACTTGCTCTCATTCACTACTATGAGACTTCTGCAAATGTGCGGTGTGCTCTCTATTCACTGGAGATAGGAGCTGGTCTTAAAGGTGAGACCTTCACTAATCTGATATTTCTACCATATCCTGGAGATACTGTATGCCATAAATTACCTGAATGGGACAATCCCTTTACGACAACCCTGTGTTTAAAAATACAGGGACCCTGATCAAATGACCGACACCCCCTTCCACCCCAGGGTCCAACTTCTGGAACAGCCATGAATTTCCATGGTCATTACAATACATGGATGATCCGTACGTCTAATATTTTGAGATGTCAAATGTTTGATTTATGGAAGAAAGCTATAACATTTTTATATATTTTTTATGATCTGGATTGATACATGTGTTACATATTGTATTACACTATTTGCCATTTGCTTTGATTATACTGATGCAATAAACTCACTTTGTGGATCTACCAACGACAAAAGAAATTGTGCCATAAACCCTACATGGAATGTTTTTCACACTTGGATGGATTTTTTTAGCGGTTCTGCTGACCAGGCAAATAAAAAAAAAATCTAATAGAAAAATTGCTCATTTCATTTCAATTTGGTTGCAGTTAAATTTACAAATTACAAGTAAAAATTGCCTTGAAAAAATATTAAGAAAAGGTTTATTCTGTGTATAGTTTACATTACATGCCAAGGACGACAGGAAGTGTCATTTATTTTTTATTAATTTTTTTTTAATTTTCAGGATGGCTTCTTCTGCAAATGGCATTTATTTTTGGCCTCTTGGCAATTCCAGTGCTGTCACAGTAGATGTGTCTCTGCACCAGCATAGTCAATTAATTGGACTTCAATGTCATGGATGAAGGCCATATGGAAGCACAATTAAAAAAGTTTGTGGGTTTTTTGGTCTTTTTCATGCTTAAGTTAAAAAGATGCAAACCGTTTCAATATTAAATGTTGCTTAAAGGGAATGTATCATCGGAAAACTTATAACGTCTGTTTTTTTTTTTTTGTAACAAGAAAATAATCCTGAATATTACAGTTTTCCTATTGACCAATGGAGCATATAAAACAGGCTGACCTTCCCTGCTCCTTGTATCTCACTCTTCAGCTTTGCTGTGCAGACTGGTGCAGAGTCAGCAGAGTCATCTCATTATTATTAGAGGGAAGGATTAACAGAGTCGCCTCTTTGCCATTGGACTTAATAACCATTCTGTTGTATCACTCAAGCCTGTATATGGAGGACAGTAACATTATGCACCCACATAATTATATGTATGTACCCCCCTCCTGTCTCTGTGAGAAGGGGCTGCACTTCATCTATTCCTAGGCTGTAATAGTCTATCCATTGCAACTGCCATAAAGAGCACACACCCTGCTGCATTGTGTACATTATATAGGAATTAACTGCATGGGCCTCCAATATAGCCGCCCACAACGATGTTTTAAAAAAATCTATTTTTAAAGAAGAACAAACACATTAGTTCCCCTCTAGAGACTGAAATTTCCTTTAAAAAAATCAAAGTCTCATCCATGAGACATTCCCTTTAAGTGACTTGTTCCTGCATTTTCATTCTTTGACATCACAAGATGTATTTAATAATTCTTCTTATTATTCTGCACAAAAAAAAAGTTATGGGCTAAAAATGCAGAAATCTCATGAACAGGAGAAGAATATCCATAAAGTCTGAGTCATAATCTTCACTTTGATCATTTTCTTCTCCTTAATAAAAACCCTCCCTTTAATTACTTTATAGAATTCAATATTAAAATATAAGGCGCCGTCTCCTCTGGGTTTCTATAAGGTTACATAAAATATATTTAAAAGACAACGTTTTTTTTCCTTACATGTAAAATGTGGCCATTTCCCAGTGTATTTTTTTTTTTTACTTTTAAAGTTTAAAGTTTTTTATTTTATTTTATTTCGCTTTCCTGATTTTTTTAAAATTAGTTTAGCTTTAATATAATTTTCAGTGTACAACAAAGTTTTGCCCAAGATATAAAATGGCAGTTTCATCAATCCAGACTTTATCCGGAGGACTCCTTCCTGTCGGCCACGTTGATAGAGTCAGTCAGTGGTTTCAGATCCACTAATGAATCTTCTTGACCTTTTTTGTGCTGTCTGTCCCAGGGACACATTAGAAACGCTCATGGCAACTTTATGACCACAATGCACGCTCCGGCCCGTCCAATGTTCAGAGGGACTTCCTGCAAACAACAGAGATTTCACGTTTCCACTCTTGCTGCAATCCTACGTTGCCACTAGAGGGCACTATAGGTACACAATGAAAAAGCAATCAAAAGTCACATTTTAAGTCCAGGGCTACTACAATAAGTCGCGCGACAAAAAGGGGACAGCTACATTGTGACATATGTCGAGCAAAATTTTTTGTAACGATACTCAGTGGTGTTGCACTGTGACATGCGACAGTTGCACAGAAATTCAACTAAAATGGATTTTTTGCGACAATCGTGCCGCAGCATGTTACACTATAGACTATTATTATAAAAAATGTTGCACGACTTTTCTGCGACAAGAAGTCACGTGACCCATGTCGTCGTTTAGCCCTAGCCTAAGGGTAAGTATGAACAGTAATCTTATCACAGACCTGCTTTAGGGATGTTTCATCTTTCTTTATGGGGTGTCAACTGAACTTGCCATAAAATGATGACTCATTGGGGTCTCATGTCTGATCACCCTCCCCCAGCAATGCCAAAAATGTAACTACAATGCCATTAAGGGAGCTCACCGGTATACAGCTCAGCCTGCTATACTGAAAATGTGTAATTAATGGCTTCTTATAGGGAAAGACAAAAAAAACTAAAGAAACAATATATATAAAACACATAGACCTATTTATTCCTATTATTGTCTTAAAATCAACATATATTTCAAAAGGTTCCAATATTTTACATACAAGACCTTATGTAAACCTTAAAATATAGACTTAAAATGGCCAATTTAATAAATTGCTCCTATAGGGCTGGTATTGCGATGCTAGACAGTTACGGTCCCTCTCTTAGTTCCGTGTGCGGAGCTCTCGCACTCTTTGGAACAAAGTTGTACTCCACAGCGGTATTAGAATTAATTGCACAATATCTCATCATGTGTTGTTTTCTTGTAATATATTAATTGTCAAGCAGTCGTCTCGTTATTGCCACTTTCTGTGTTGTGTTCCCTCTTCACAAGACGAGGTCGATACGTAGTGTGTTCATTCAATCAGCACTTACATTGGATAACATACAGTACTTCTCCTCCTACCAGACTCCCGACATGTGGTGTCACTAGTATCAGGGCACATACGTGTTTGTATCTCTCCCGTACAGCTGCGGATGTCTTGCGCTGCTGATTCCCGTAGTTGGTCTGCGCATCGGTGCCGGCACTTACTTCACCGCGCCGCGCATGCGGGTTGAGAGTTCCGAGACGCTGATTGTATTCAGGGCTTTTCCAGAACAGATTGTGTTTTGTACAAATGCGATTTTTCCTGCTGCCGCAAGTTCTTTGTATCGCTGTGTTCAGATGTCGGCCAGGCGCGTTTCGAAATCTCACTGGTTTCTTCCTCAGTGGTCAGAAAGTTATATGAAAAACAAGGGACAAAATCAATCTTTATATTGGCTTGCCCTGATCTATAGAAAACCTGTGTCGAACTAATGCATTTATATAAAACCTGGACCGGACCGTATATTCACAGCCATCTTACATGCACTAGTCAGACGGTGCGGTTTATGTATTCAAAACATATCAAACTGATTTTATCAAATATTTAAATAAAATGATACACTGGTTCTCGTATCGCCATTTGGCTGTAGATAATTTCTCTCCATATGATACTCTGACATATGCTCATAGTGTTCATATCTGATGATATTTAATGATTTATCCTTTATAGGACTTTTATATACCGTATTTATAGTCCACAATTGAATTTCTTATTATTATTGATTATTTAAAATTTTTATTCTTCTTCTTATTTTTTTTTTTATTTTTTTATTAGCATTTTTTGCATTATTTATTTTTGCATTTTTATATGTATTTTTATTTTTATCTTATTATTTTTTATCTAATGTCTCTTTCTATATATAGGGAAGTGCAATAATGTTATATGTAGGAGGTATAAGTGTATAGATTCTGCAGAAATGTGGAATATAAATACGGTATATAAAAGTCCTATAAAGGATAAATCATAAAATATCATTAAATATGAACACTATGAGCATATGTAAGAGTATCATATGGAGAGAAATTATACGAGAACCAGTGTATCATTTTATTTCAATATTGGATAAAATCTATTTGATATGTTTTGAATACATAAACCGCACCGTCTGACTAGTGCATGTAAGATGGCTGTGTATATATACGGTCCGGTCCAGGTTTTATATAAATGCATTAGTCCAATCTAGTCCGACACAGGTTTTTTGTAGATCAGGGCAAGCCAATATAAAGATTGATTTCGTCCCTTGTTTTTCATATTTGATTAGATTTTTTTGATTTGATTCAACTTTATTGTCATTACACATGTATAAATACAGGGTAACGAAATAAAGTTTGCATCTAATCAGAAGTGCAATAAAGTTATATACAGATAAGGAGAGTGTAGAAAGTAGGAATAGTTATTTACAGATTATGTACAAATAAGATAGATATACAGGTGTTTATATTGTTATATAGAGAGCAAATATACAGATGTACTATGGACAAATATACAGATGTGCTGATGTCTACATATATACAGATAAACTGTTCCATTGCTATACAGACGGCGAATACACAGATGTACTAGATGCGCTACGTATATACAAATTTACAGATGTATAGTAAACAGAAACTTTCTGACCACTGAGTAAGAAACCAGTGAGATTTCGAAACGCGCCTGGCCGACATCTGAACACAGCGATACAAAGAACTTGCGGCAGCAGGAAAAATCGCATTTGTACAAAACACAATCTGTTCTGGAAAAGCCCTGAATACAATCAGCGTCTTGGAACTCTCAACCCGCATGCGCGGTGAAGTAAGTGCCGGCACCGATGCGCAGACCAACTACGGGAATCAGCAGCGCAAGACATCCGCAGCTGTACGGGAGAGATACAAACACGTATGTGCCCTGATACCAGTGACACCACATGTCGGGAGTCTGGTAGGAGGAGAAGTACTGTATGTTATCCAATGTAAGTGCTGATTGAATGAACACACTACGTATCGACCTCGTCTTGTGAAGAGGGAACACAACACAGAAAGTGGCAATAACGAGACGACTGCTTGACAACTAATATATTACAAGAAAACAACACATGATGAGATATTGTGCGATTAATTCTAATACCGCTGTGGAGTACAACTTTGTTCCAAAGAGTGCGCGAGCTCCGCACACGGAACTAAGAGAGAGACCGTGACTGTATAGCATCGCAATACCAGCACTATAGGAGCAATTTATTAACCCCTTAGTGACCACACACAATTTTTTTTTGAAAAGCATTCCAAGAGCTATAACTTTTTTGTTTTTTCCCCAATGAACCTGTTTGAGGGCTTATTTTTTGCCAGACAAGTTATAGTTTTCAATGCACCTTTTTTGGGTACGTATAATCATTGATTAAAGCCAGCTGTTTAGCTTAAACCCCCTTTGTTTACACCAGTAAAATGGTAAATTAGTGGTTACTAAAGGGTTCATTTGGCCATTTTACGTCTATATTTTAAGGTTTACTTAAGGTCTTGTATGTAAAGTATTGGAACCTTTTGAGATATATGTTGATTATAAGATAATAATAGGAATAAATAGGTCTATGTGTTTTATATATATTGTTTCTTTTCTTTTTTTTTTCTCTTTTCCTATAAGAAGCCATAAATTACATATTTTCAAAAATTTAATTATCTTGATCCAAGAATAAAAAATTGCTGGTCATCTGTAGATATTCTCTAACACAAAGAATATCAAGAATGTCACAATATTATTTGAAATATAAAAATCGCAACATTGCTACAGTTCACACATTCCTACTGCTACATTGTTTCAAGACGGGACTAGCAGTTTTTTGGCTGCAGTGTCTTGGAGCCCAGTCCTATTAAAAATATCTGAAATTCTACTGCACTTTTCTACTTATATAATTATAATTGCAATACAAGGAAGATGAACTTAAAGGGGTTGTCCTGGTTGATTCTAAAAACAGTGCCGCACCTGCTGATAGGTTGAGTGGGGTATTGCATTGAAACCTCTTCCACCTTAGACACTTTACAGGAGGGCCGTACGACGGCTGCACCACTGAGGCTGGGGAGTGCCGAGGATGTTCTATGAGCATTGTAATTCTTATTGTTGGACAGAAGATGGCGCTATAACCATTACAGTAATAAAGCTGAACTGTAATCACTAGGTGTGGAGACTCAGGGATCATAGATGGGATTTGAAGGGGTTAATGATTGTTCCTGGGTGTTTGAGAGGACCCTCTATTAACCCCTATGCAGACTCCACAGCCCCCTGGGATGTGGGGATTACACATTACCTGCGTCCACTCATTGCTTTGTGCATCATAAGATTCCACCGTATTAAGATATGTCTGTCCATCGTATCCGCCCACAGCGTACAGTCTGTCACCAAGAGAACAAACGCCAACTGCATCCCGAGGAACGCTCAGCGGCGCCACCGTCGTCCAGATGTCAGTTTTAGGATCATATCTACAATGAGAAACAGAGTAGAATACAACTAACACAACACTTGGGGTACAGGATAAGGACACTGACACTCGGGGTACAGGATAAGGACACTGACAGTCGGGGTACAGGATAATGACACTGACACTTGGGGTACAGGATAATGATACGCTGACACTCGGGGTACAGGATAATGACACTGACACTTGGGGTACAGGATAATGATACGCTGACACTTGGGGTACAGGATAATGATACGCTGACACTTGGGGTACAGGATAATGACACTGACACTTGGGGTACAGGATAATGACACTGACACTCGGGGTACAGGATAATGACACTGACACTTGGGGTACAGGATTATGATACGCTGACACTTGGGGTACAGGATAATGATACTCTGACACTTGGGGTACAGGATAATGACACTGACACTCGGAGTACAGGATAATGACACTGACACTTGGGGTACAGGATAATGACACTGACACTCGGGGTACAGGATAATAACACTGACACTTGGGGTACAGGATAATGACACTGACACTCGGGGTACAGGATAATGACACTGATACTTGGGGTACAGGATAATGACACTTGGGGTACAGGATAATGACACTGACACTTGGGGTACAGGATAATGACACTTGGGGTACAGGATAATGACACTGACACTTGGGGTACAGGATAATGACACTGACACTTGGGGTACAGGATAATGACACTTGGGGTACAGGATAATGACACTGATACTCGGGGTACAGGATAATGACACTGACACTCGGGGTACAGGATAATGACACTGACACTCGGGGTACAGGATAATGACACTGACACTCGGGGTACAGGATAATGACACTGACACTCGGGATACAGGATAATGACACTGACACTTGGGGTACAGGATAATGACACTGACACCCGGGGTACAGGATAATGACACTTGGGGTACAGGATAATGACACTGACTCTCGGGGTACAGGATAATGACACTTGGGGTACAGGATAATGACACTGACTCTCGGGGTACAGGATAATGACACTGACACTTGGGGTACAGGATAATGACACTCGGGGTACAGGATAATGACACTGACACTTGGGGTACAGGATAATGACACTGACACTCGGGGTACAGGATAATGACACTGACACTCAGGGTACAGGATAATGACACTTGGGGTACAGGATAATGACACTTGGGGTACAGGATAATGACACTTGGGGTACAGGATAATGACACTTGGGGTACAGGATAATGACACTTGGGGTACAGGATAATGACACTTGGGGTACAGGATAATGACACTGACACCCGGGGTACAGGATAATGACACTTGGGGTACAGGATAATGACATGCTGACACTTCGGGGGCAGTTATAATTTTCAGGTTTTTCTCTTTAAATCTTTTATTTTGGTTGGTGTTCAGAAATCTTTTGGGGGACACATGTAATAAAAGGGGCTTTGGGGGGTGAATATTATTTCAGACTTTTCGCTGGACTTTGGATATTTTTATATCTGTTATACTGTATAACAATCTGCCCCGATGAAATTTGGAATCTGAAGGGGGGGGTAGCAGAATTCACCCGATCCAGGACCCCGCCCAGTGAACATATATCTGCAGCCGGGCGGCTCTGGTCCGGTGACCGGCTCCTGCCTGTGGGCGCTGCCTCTGCTCCGCTCACCTCTCCATGCAGTCTGACAGCCGAGAACATAGGTTTGATGCTGGCGCATCATGGCCCCCAACGGCGTACAAGAATCCATTGTATGTAGCCACCCCAACGCCTCCCCGCCGCTTGGACATGGGCGCACACATGCTCCACTTGTTCGTGTGAGGATCAAAACATTCCATGGATTTAAGACAGGAGCTGCCGTCTCTACCCCCGACAGCGTACAATCTGGGGGGGCAAGAAAAAAATACATGTAGAAGACATCAGAGACCCCAAAACATTAGAAAACATATCACACTCATCACTGAAAGTTCTGCGACATTGTCAATATTGCATTTCAATTCCTCCATCAGTAAATGGGAACATAAAGGCTATGGACACCTTCCGAGGCAATTTCTTTTTATTATTGCATTTTACCCATTTTGGGCTAAACATATATTTTTTTCAATTGGTCTTTAATAAGAAATATTCAGCCGTTCTATCACAAAGGTTTAACTGTTTTTCTAGCTGTTTGAATCGTACTTTCACTTTCACTTTGTGCCGATCATCTAATAATCTTTATCTCTAATTTACTAAGTAAGATAAGAATGAGTGATAATGAGTGTTTATAATGTCAGAGATAAGGAGCCGTCAGCTGAGCTGCCTGACGGAACAGTATAAAAAGTCATATCCTGCTACTACAGCATCTCAGCCCTGTGCAGAGAAAAGGGCTCCATATTTTTAATAAAGACCAATTGGAAAGATGATTTTTAGCTCAAAATGAGTACATTACAATAAAAAAAAAATGGCCCCAAAGGTTTATACATTTACTGAACTAATATTTCTCAGAGCTGAGGGATTGTTACAATTTGTGCTCGGATCGGCTCATGCTGAGAGGGTCCCCTGCCTAAGCCTATACTCCACCCCCCCAACCTAGAAGCAGCAGAGTTATGCCGGAACTGCTTATCGAAGGGTAGCCTAAAGGGGGCTACCCCAATGATGAGACCTGAAAGAAGGGAGGGCTCCTGGGTGGGTTGAAATCGTTCGAACCGACAAGTGGGGGGAGGAGGGCCAGGTTTAAATAGTGAACGCCCCGCCTCCCCTCACACAAATACGGCACTCTTAATTGCCTACCACTTGTGCTCGGATCGGCTCATGCTGAGAGGGTACCCTACCCAAGCCTATACTCCACCCCCCCAACCTAGAAGCAGCAGAGTTATGCCGGAACTGCTTATCGAAGGGTAGCCTAAAGGGGCCAAAAGAACCATGCATAGGAGTTTGAAAACTAGATAACAGAAACTACAGACCAAAACTCGAAAGCCAATGATATTTCGTATAAGGATCCGGGATATTACGCATGGAACACGTGGAACTGCGACGACCCAAACGTTTGATGACATGTACTGGCACCTTATGCATGGACGCCGCCGCTGCCGCGCCCATGCGGAAGGAATGTCCTGTGATCCAGCGAGGACCGACCCCTGAACCTGTCAACTAACCTGAATGTACCTAAGAAAGGCCGCGGTGGTTAGCCGGGCATTGCCTAGTTCGAGTACGGGAGAACATGCCGCTTGGACTAAATACTACGCAGCCAAGCCTCCAAGGCCTGCACCGGACACCATCTGCTGTCCGTGGGAAAGTATCTGACCGCCACTGATTGCCCCGGCCGTGACGTCTTGGACGAGGCCAAGGTGAGGACATAGATGGACCCGTGCCGGATGAGCTGACCTTTCCGCAATCACCCAGCCAGCGTATTGGTGCCCATGAGCTCGCCTGACCTGAGGAATCCATGGAAAGCCAGGTACAAGGCTGTTTCTGCCAGAGCGCTAACCTGCGGCCCGAACGGTTTACCCTGCAGTTTGCCTGTCACGGCCTGAACAAGCTACCGGTAAATGGCTGACGCCCATGTCATTTCACAACAGACATCTTGCGCAAACCCTTCAATGCCGCTTTGATCGGGTGGGCGGAGAAGAGTGACGGTAGGTCCGGATGTAGCCTGTACCAATGGTGCTGAATACCTGCCAGGTATAGTTAACAATGCTATAGGACAGGTTTAATTGAGAGTGGCAAAAACCCAGACAAAGCCCAATAGGTGAGTGATAGGCCCCCGGCCAGCGGCCGGGTAGGTGTTCTCATATCTCTGAAACAGGCGCCAAGCTGTCTTGTAAGCCCTCAGAGTATTACTGGCCAAGGAATTGGCCATCAGTCTCTTAGCTATGGTGAGATGGGAGACTAGTCCCAGCGCAGCTGGGCCTGGTGAGGAATTTTTATTTATTTATTTATTTATTTATTTTTTACCTCCATGCGCGAGAGACTAATGGCGGAGTCATATGTGTAACCTAAAACGGAGAAGCCATGCGTGGGAGACTCTAATGGTGGAGTCATATGTGTAAACCTAAAACGGAGTAGCCATGTGTGAGAGATTCTAATGGCGGAGTCATATGTGTGAACCTAAACGGAGAAGCCAAGCGTGAGAGACTAATGGCGGAGTTGTATGTGTAAACCTAAAACGGAGAAGCAATGCGTGAGAGACTCAGATGGCGGAGTCATATGTGTAACCTAAAACGGGGAAGCCATGCATGAGACTCTAATGGCGGAGACATATGTGTGAACCTAAACGGAGAAGCCATGCGTGAGAGACTAATGGCGGAGTCATATGTGTAACCTAAAACGGAGAAGCCATGCGTGAGAGATTCTAATGGCGGAGTCATATGTGCCAACCTAAAACGGAGAAGCCATGCGTGAGAGACTCTAATGGCGGAGTCATATGTGTAACCTAAAACGGGGAAGCCATGCGTGGGAGACTCTAATGGCGGAGTCATATGTGTAAACCTAAAACGGAGAAGCCAGGCGTGAGAGACTAATGAGGGAGTCATATGTGCCAACCTAAAACGGGGAAGCCATGCGTGAGATACTCTAATGGCGGAGTCATATGTGTAACCTAAAACGGAGAAGCCATGCGTGAGAGACTCTAATGGCGGAGTCATATGTGTAACCTAAAACGGAGAAGCCATGCGTGAGAGACTCAAAAATGTATTTTTTATTTTTTTTTCACTATCAACCACTTAAGCAGCTCCCGTATGGGCACAGCTCTGAGTACGAGCATGAAGAGCATGGTATAACGCAGATCACCTGCACGGACTAACTAACATCCTGTGCCTAAATAACCCCCTTGGAACCTTATCTACGGCCGGCAGCAGGAAGCCAGCCACCGCCTATGATCTGCTCCCCCTGACCGAGCCTAGTACTCCTTCCCCTGATCCCCGCCTACCTAACGGCACGGCGGCCCATGCCAGACTTTATTGAAGATGAGGAGCCTTACCCCCCAGCCGCGTGGGGAGCTCACGCTGCTCCCTGGCAGAATGCACCAGTGCGGGGGAGCCCCCCTCCTCAGCTAGGGCCGACCCACCGCCGGCTGGACACTCGTACCACGTGGGGAGCAGCGCCACTCCCTGGCAATGTGCACCGGATCAGAGGGAGCCCTTCCTTTACCGTGGGCCCCGGCCCCCGCTGGGTTGAACAGTGTGCCGCGTGAGGAGCCGCACAGCTCCCTGGCATTGTGTGCCGGTGCGGGAGTGCCTCACCTAGGGGCTGGTTATTGTGACTGGAACCCGCTGGGAGACTGAAGCCTAACTGGACCTACCGGTGACCGTGAAGGCTGACCTCCCAGGCCGTGGCTGACCCACGTGCGTAGTTGTGACGCAACTACCCGTAGATGCCCACCCAGTGCCTGTAGTTAACGGGAGTGCGACCGAGTCTGTGGATGTGACCGACTAGCCCCTGTAGTCGTGAGGGGACCCTACATCGAGAGTAGCGGTAACGGACCATCGCCTGTAGACGTGGTAGTATTACCTCATGAGTCTGTTGACATGAGACTAATGCCTGCAGTCGTGGCCGGTCTTAATAATGAGTCTGTAGTCGTAACGGATTTGTGCCTGCAGTCGTGGCAGGGCTTTAGAGCGGGTCTGTAGTCGTGACAGACTGATGCCTGCAGTCGTGGCAGGACTTTATAACGAGTCTGTAGTCGTGACAGACTGATGCCTGCAGTCGTGGCAGGGCTTTATAACGGGTCTGTAGTCGTGACAGACTGATGCCTGCAGTCGTGGCAGGGCTTTAGAGCGGGTCTGTAGTCGTGACAGACTGATGCCTGCAGTCGTGGCAGGGCTTTATAACGGGTCTGTAGTCGTGACAGACTGATGCCTGCAGTCGTGGCAGGGCTTTATAACGGGTCTGTAGTCGTGACAGACTGATGCCTGCAGTCGTGGCAGGACTTTATAACGAGTCTGTAGTCGTGACAGACTGATGCCTGCAGTCGTGGCAGGACTTTATAACGAGTCTGTAGTCGTGACAGACTGATGCCTGCAGTCGTGGCAGGGCTTTATAACGGGTCTGTAGTCGTGACAGACTGTTGCCTGCAGTCGTGGCAGGGCTTTAGAGCGGGTCTGTAGTCGTGACAGACTGATGCCTGCAGTCGTGGCAGGGCTTTATAAGGAGTCTGTAGTCGTGACAGACCTGGCAAAGCAACATTCCTATCTATACCATTATATATATATATATATTTTTATTTTTTTTCCCCCCCACCA
Source organism: Bufo bufo (assembly GCF_905171765.1). Classification (NCBI taxonomy): domain Eukaryota; kingdom Metazoa; phylum Chordata; class Amphibia; order Anura; family Bufonidae; genus Bufo; species Bufo bufo. Next base: position 225,881,095 of record NC_053396.1, read on the forward strand.
AAGGCCACGACCAGCGATGGACTGGCCATCGGGAGTACCGGGAGAATCCCGGTGGGCCGATCGAATTATGGGCCGGCCAGGGCCGCCATCAGGGGGGTAAAGCTCGAGTAACAGCAGGCAGTGTGGGGGCGGCGCTCACTCACTGACGTCACACGCCTGCTCCTCCCACTAGGCGGCGCAGGCGCGTGACGTCAGTGAGTGAGCGCTGCCGCCCGCACTTGTTACTGGAGGCTGGAGGCGGGAGCTGAATGTAAGGTAGTAAAGACTCTTTACTAAAGAGATGAGCGCTGTGCCCCCACGTGTAGTAGAATACCTACCTGGAGCCAGACTGTGCACAGAAAGGGCACTTTGTCACTGTGGACAAAGTATGGCACTTTCTGTGCACAGATTGGCTCTAGGTGGGTACAGTGTGGCACTGCAGTCACTAAGGGCACTATTTATCTGGGCATAGTAGGGCACTATCTGCCCACATAGTCAACATATGGCGCTCTGGGCACTGCCATATAATAGTGTGGGTACGGCGATATTTGGTTCTATGTGGGCACTGTATGATTGTGGGCAGATAGTGCCATACTATCCACAGATAAATGGCGCATTTAGTGCCTGTCGTGCCCACATAGTGCCATATAGAACCCATACTCGGAAAGCGCCATACTTGTGTAGACAGAGTATAATTATAGGCAAAGTATGGCACTTTCTGCCCACGTTTTAGCTCTAGGTAGGTATGATATGGCACTTTGTGGGCACTGTAGACACTAAATACACAACTTATCTGAGCATAGTATGCCCAGGTCTTCCCACGGTCATACAGTGCTCAGATAGCGCCATGTTATGCACAGATAAATGGTGTATTTCTTGCTTATGGTGCCATACAGTACCTACCTAAAGTGAAAACCTACAGTACTTTGGCCACAGTCATACAGTGCCGACATAGAGCCAAAGTATGGCACTTTCTATGCACCTAGGTAGGTACTATATGGGTACAAATGCGCTATTTTTCTGTGAATAGGAGGGCACTATCGTGCTCTATGTGGGCACTGTATCACTATTAGGGCAAATAGTGCCATAGAGACAAAATGTCTCCCAGCACATTATACATGGCTCATCATCATGGTTACGACCTCCCTGTAATCCAGCATTGGTGGTCGAAAAAAGCACCAAACTATGTGCACTCCCACAATCCCGGCTACTCCTATAGTGTGCAAGCATGACCACCGCTGCTGGATTACAGGGTGGTCAAAACCATGGAAACGAGCAGTGCATAATGTGATGGAAAAATGACTCCCGCCAGCAAAGGAAGCAATATGGACAATCACAATACATTAGTAAGTGCCTTGTATTAACTTTCAAGATAAATGCCACTTGCTGAAGAGACATAACCCCTTTTTTGAGTGTGTTTGGGAAAAATAAAGTGGGCCGGTCTGGCTGAAGTCCAGGGCCACTTTATTGTCCCAGTCCATCCCTGGCCACGACTGTAGGCGCCACCCTGTAAGAGATGCGCCAGAGGCCTGGACATAATAGTCCACCATCCCCCGTCCCCCAAGCCTATGCAGGAGAAAAGAGGGGGTTGGCCCCCGCATGCACCACCCCTGACTCACCTGGCGGCCATGACAGCCACGAACCCCACAGTATCGTAAGTTAGCCCACCACCTGTGGACCTGAATAACCAAGGACAGACGTGTGAGTGAGCGCACGCCAGCTGGGCGACCCTTCACTCATGCCACCGCTCCCTAGCTAGCCACCGGATTATTGTGACTGCGCCCGAACCAACCCCCTGACTGACCGTATGGGCTTACGGGCGGCCCGGCTGCGTGCGCAAAGTGACGTGGCCAGCCCCCCTCCTTGAAGCCCTCTTTATATTTGATCCTTGAACATATTCCAAATTTATTTAAATTTTTTTTTTTTTTTATACTCCTGCCTTAGTACCTAGCCACTGTGCCTGAGCAGAGGAGCCCTGCACCTGGACTGCAGTACCAGTATGGGCCTGTAGGTGTCGACCATCCCCCGCCCTCTCTCAAGCCAGGACCTGCTTGAGCGTAGCAAGCCAGTGATTCCCTTCTAGGTTAGAATTAACCATTGAAATCCTAACTTGTTATACAGTGCACATGTCTGAGTATCTGCTTATCTTGTCTTGCCTGAGTTTGGCGCAGTAAAGAAGACGAGTTTATTCTGCAGCGGATTCCTAGACATGAATAAGCATGTCCACCTTCACAGCCTCGCTAATTGTAATTACCAGGAGAACGTGCATCAGGATCGGCTGCGAGGGATTTGCGCTCCGCCATGTGGAACATTGCATCCCGTGCCCACCGCTATCGACTATTTGTACAGGGAAAGCCGCGGCGTATAAATCGCCTATAGGTTTCGGCTTCCGTCCCCTGATCCTGCAGCTGGACCTCCGCTTACTGATTGCAGCTAATGAATAGATCCCTGTGTGAGCGGACGGCGTTTTCCTCTACGGTGGAACGAATGTTTATGTTCTGATACGGGATTGAGTGATATATAACGCTGCGTCGTGGAGCCGACGGCCGGCGTGACCGAAGCTCAGGGTATGCGAGCGGACGTCGGGACCCGTCGCTGCTGAGCCACAGGTGAGGGGTGCCCGCCTGGGGGACGCTGCATGTGGGAGCGGGGGTGCTTAGCGCAGGGCCTGGAGCGGATCGGGGTGCCTGTCTCGGGGTGCCGGAAGCGATCGGGAGTGCGGGCAGTCTCCAGCGCAGCTGGGGACCGGCGGCACGCTCGGCAGCCCCACATGTTATACATAGCGAGACGGGTGTGCAAGCCACCCTGCCTACCTAATCACCGTAGCGACGAGCCCGACGCAGCCGATCCCCCGATCCTCCAGTGACGCACGCCCTTCTCTGGCACCAACCCACAAGCCGATTCGAAATCGTTCGAACCGACAAGTGGGGGGAGGAGGGCCAGGTTTAAATAGTGAACGCCCCGCCTCCCCTCACACAAATGCGGCACTCTTAATTGCCTACCACATATCCAGCCTAGACAATCCTCTGTAGGCTAGACACAGCAGCAGCTGAACACTTGCCTCTGTCCTGGTAGTCTGTTACAATGTATCAGTGCAGGAGAAATGTGTCATTCTTCAGTTCAGGCTGTTTAGCTCTTAGTGGAGTATATGTATGGATACATTGTAACAAACCTATTGTGAACAGTCGAAGAATTTAAAGTCTAATACAAAGATGCAGAACTTGTTTCATTATGTAATAATTAAAGGGGTTGTCTTAGTTTTTGATATTTCTGGTTAAGGCCTCTTGTTCACGAACGTTTTTTCCCCCAGTTTTTTGGCGTTCCGTATACGGACCGTATACGGAACCGTTCATTTCAATGGATCCGCAAAAAAACGGAAGGTACTCCGTATGCCTTCCGTTTCTGTATTTCCGTTCCGTTCAAAGATAGAACATGTCCTATTATTGTCCGCATAACGGACAAGGATAGTGCTGTTTTATCAGGGGCCAGCTGTTCCGTTCCGCAAATAACGGAATGCACATGGACGTCCATATTTCTCAGCATTCCAAGCACCATCGCCGATCAACTTAAGAGTTACATGGCCAGTGATGTCACCTTCATCAGTCACATGGCCAGTGATGTCACATTCATCAGTCACATGGCCAGTGATGTCACCTTCATCAGTCACATGGCCAGTGATGTCACCTTCATCAGTCACATGGCCAGTGATGTCACCTTCATCAGTCACATGGCCAGTGATATCACATTCATCAGTCACATGAGCAGTGATGTCACCTTCATCAGTCACATGGCCAGTGATGTCACCTTCATCAGTCACATGGCCAGTGATGTCACCTTCATCAGTCACATGGCCAGTGATGTCACCTTCATCAGTCACATGGCCAGTGATGTCACCTTCATCAGTCACATGGCCAGTGATGTCACCTTCATCAGTCACATGGCCAGTGATGTCACCTTCATCAGTCACATGGCCAGTGATGTCACCTTCATCAGTCACATGGCCAGTGATGTCACCTTCATCAGTCACATGGCCAGTGATGTCACCTTCATCAGTCACATGGCCAGTGATGTCACCTTCATCAGTCACATGGCCAGTGATATCACATTCATCAGTCACATGAGCAGTGATGTCACCTTCATCAGTCACATGGCCAGTGATGTCACCTTCATCAGTCACATGGCCAGTGATGTCACATTCATCAGTCACATGGCCAGTGATGTCACATTCATCAGTCACATGGCCAGTGATGTCACATTCATCAGTCACATGGCCAGTGATGTCACGTTCATCAGTCACATGGCCAGTGATGTCACATTCATCAGTCACATGGCCAGTGATGTCACATTCATCAGTCACATGGCCAGTGATGTCACATTCATCAATCACATGGCTAGTGATGTCACCTTCATCAGTCACATGGCCAGTGATGTCACCTTCATCAGTCACATGGCCAGTGATGTCACATTCATCAGTCACATGGCCAGTGATGTCACCTTCATCAGTCACATGGCCAGTGATGTCACCTTCATCAGTCACATGGCCAGTGATATCACATTCATCAGTCACATGGTCAGTGATGTCACCTTCATCAGTCACATGGCCAGTGATGTCACGTTCATCAGTCACATGGCCAGTGATGTCACGTTCATCAGTCACATGGCCAGTGATGTCACGTTCATCAGTCAAATGGCCAGTGATGTCACATTCATCAGTCACATGGCCAGTGATGTCACATTCATCAGTCACATGGCCAGTGATGTCACATTTATCAGTCACATGGCCAGTGATGTCACATTCATCAGTCACATGGCCAGTGATGTCACATTCATCATTCACATGGCCAGTGATGTCACATTCATCAGTCACATGGTCAGTGATGTCACCTTCATCAGTCACATGGCCAGTGATGTCACATTCATCAGTCACATGGCCAGTGATGTCACATTCATCAGTCACATGGCCAGTGATGTCACATTCATCAGTCACATGGCCAGTGATGTCACGTTCATCAGTCAAATGGCCAGTGATGTCACATTCATCAGTCACATGGCCAGTGATGTCACGTTCATCAGTCACATGGCCAGTGATGTCACATTTATCAGTCACATGGCCAGTGATGTCACATTCATCAGTCACATGGCCAGTGATGTCACATTCATCATTCACATGGCCAGTGATGTCACATTCATCAGTCACATGGTCAGTGATGTCACCTTCATCAGTCACATGGCCAGTGATGTCACATTCATCAGTCACATGGCCAGTGATGTCACATTCATCAGTCACATGGCCAGTGATGTCACATTCATCAGTCACATGGCTTTAAGATACATTTATAAAAAACTGGAGAATCCCTTTTGGGTTTTTAGAGCTGCTTCTGGGCAGCCTGTGTTGACTCATGAGGTGGAGTAGTCTTTAGTGCTGCCCTGGCTTTCCTCTGCCGCTCTTTTAATTACTAGAAACTGTGCAAATCTGCTCATCTGGTACCCGCTAGTCTCAAAAAGCTGGAGTCACCATCAGGCGCTGGATTACCGGAGTCCATGTTTCCGCAGTGACGGGATTTACTGCGTCGGGGCTGGAGAAAGTTATTTTGGCGCGAGACCTTGGAGAGTGCGCCAGCCATGGTGGTAACCTCAGAGGGGCACCAGATGGGTGAAGTACATTCCGTAGTATAATGAGTGGTCAATTTACTGACGCCTTCCCCGCATACAGATGTCCCTGGCGACCGTTTCGTATATTTGGCGGTTTCCTATGTTAGAAGCAGTGATGAATGGCGGGTGATTGTGATATTGTTCTGTATACACTGGAGCGGGAGCGAGACGACACAAGTGCACATTCAGTCCGCAGCTGCTCACAATGGGCGCATGTGATCTGCAGCTCTGAGGGAAAATAAAATCTGCTGTCATTGCGTTTCCGGAAAACTGCTTAGCGCAGGAATCTTCAGCCATTATTAAATAACCTCCTATATTTATCGCTGCCGCGGACTCCACCGCAGCGGGAGGATTCCACCATCTGATATGCCGGAGGGAGTCAATTAAAAGTGGAAATATTTGGCATCTGGTCCTTAGAGGGCTGGCGTCAAGTCTTCTAAAAAAGAAGCTCTACTCTTCAACTTAAGACACCTGCTTCTTGTCAGTGAATGGGGAATGGCCCACAATCCACTCATGGCGTATTTGTCACAGCTGGGGATCTGTTATAATGCATCAGTGAAGACCAGGGATCAGCAACCTTCGGCACTCCAGCTGCCGTAAAAACTATAACTCCCAGCATGCAAACATGCTTGGCTGTTGTTAGGAGTTGTAGTTTCTGAACAGCTGGCGTGCCGTAGGCTGCTGATCCCTGGTATAGACAATCCTATGGGAGCTAAACTAATCTCTCTCCTGCCTTAAACTACTACCTCACACAGCTGAAGGTTTGTTGCAGTGTATCAGGGTGAGTTAAAGACGGCAGCCAAAGCACAAAATTCTCTTCTGTCTTTGGCTATAGACTATTAGCTCTTTCAGAAAGTGATACATTGTAACAAGCCCATCAGCTGTGTGAGCAGTAAGGCCTTATTCACACGTCAGTGTTCGGTCAGTGATTTCCATCAGATGTAGGTCTAAACACAGAACAGATGCCGATCGTGAACAATTACTTCATCATGAAACGCAATTCTTTGTAATTAGCGCTTGCAATGAACGGTGATTGCGCCGCCCCCGTCATTGAACCCCTTAGGTGCCACATTCATCACTGATCGCGGCAACTGAGATGAACATTGTGGGCTTTCAGGGGTTAATCCGGTGTAAAATAAAAAAATACTCACCTTATCCACCCTATTGCGTAGAGGCTGCCGTGGCCATCTTGATTTAAGACACCGCGCTGTGGCCTGTACGCAGCAAATGGATGAGGTGAGATTTATCTTTTCCCTCCATTTCAGGGAAAATCGATTAGTTAAGACAAAGCACAAGGAAATTCGACTCAGCAGCGAATCGAATTTTCCCAAAAATCCGGATCGAAGTCCACTTCAGATACTTCAATTCACTCAAACCCTACTGATGATGTCACCATGCCCGGCCAGCACGATGACGTGGTGATGTCACACGTCAGCAATCGCGAGATTTGGTGCATTTTCCTCAATCAAGATGGCCATGGCGGCCTCTCCGGGATCAAATAGATGAGATATGTTTGTTTTTTTACCGCCATTTCAGGAAAAATGGATTTTGAAATCACAAAGCGCCAAGAAATTCAGATTCGTGGCCAATTGAATTTTTCCTGAAATTTGGATTGAATTCCACTTTGTCAAATTCTATTTGCACGCCACTAATTGTGAGCCAAAACCGGGAGCGGAGCCTCCAGAGGAAACGGAAGGATTTCCTCCTGTTCCGTGTTCAGATTCGCACCTGGTTTTAGCTCAAAATCACTGATGGTAATAACTGAGCAAATAACTGAAGTGTGAACTCAGCCTAACGAGTTGGCAGCACTTGTTCCTGGCTCTTTTTTCTACAGTTTTGCGGCACATTTCTTCTTCGGATGCGCAGGATTCCTGAGTTCATCTGTTTAGCTGAAAAGGATTTGCATCCAGTATTTCTGCTCTGACTTCTCAGGTGAGCGCCTGCCTTTACATCAGTACGGTATAGCTGTATATGGCGCTCTGCTCTAATGTTTTCTACACCAGTATTTCACCACTAGGTGTCAGCATTGTCCTAAGATCCATCCTGATCCATCCCAGGAACTGCCCTTGTAGCAGTCGATGGAACCACCATCAGTCCAGTGGTTGCTAATGTTGCCGTTACATCTCTGATCCCATTTGCTCCAGTGACACATTGTCAGTGTTTTGCAGAAAAGTGTCAATTGTTTTTTTGTTACAAACAGACCAAAATAAACAAAAGCAACTTGTGAGATCTGAAGGGTTAACTAGATGTTACATAGTATACCAGTTAGGGATGAGCGAATCGACTTCGGATGAAACATCCGAAGTCGATTCGCATAAAACTCTGTTTCAATACTGTACGGAGCGAGCGCTTCACACACTACTATTATTATTATTATTACTACTATTATTATCCCACCTCATCCCTAACCTCAGCACAGGGTTTATCCCACTCATCTCTTCTTTCCATTCAATCTTCCCCTCTGCTTTTAAACACGCTACCATTACACCCATCCCTAAAAAGCCTTCACTTGACCCATCTTCTTTGTCCAGTTATCGCCCCATATCACTTCTTCCGTATGCCTCAAAGCTACTTGAACAACATGTCCATTGGGAACTGTCCTCTCACCTCTCCTCCGGCTCCCTCTTTGACCGCCTATAATCTGGCTTCCGACCCCAACACTCAACTGAGACTGCCCTCACCAAAGTCACCAATGACCTACTGACAGCCAAAACCAAGAAACAATACTCTGTCCTCCTTCTCCTTGACCTGTCCTCTGCCTTCTCCATTACTGTGTCCTCCTTCTCCTTGTCCTGTCCTCTGCCTTCTCCATTACTGTGTCCTCCTTCTCCTTGTCCTGTCCTCTGCCTTCTCCATTACGCTGTCCTCCTCCTCATTGATCTGTCCTCTGTCTTCTCCATTACTGTGTCCTCCTTCTCCTTGACCTGTCCTCTGTCTTCTCCATTACTCTGTCATCCTCCTCATTGATCTGTCCTCTGTCTTCTCCATTACTGTGTCCTCCTTCTCCTTGTCCTGTCCACTGTCTTCTCCATTACTGTGTCCTCCTTCACCTTGACCTGTCCTCTGCCTTCTCCATTACTGTGTCCTCCTTCTCCTTGACCTGTCTTCTGCCTTTGACACTGTTGACCACTCCCTTCTGTTGCAAACTCTCTCATCTCTTGGCATCACTGACCTGGAACGGCACGGACAGCCTTCAATATAAATGCCTATTCTTGTCCACAAAGCGAGGACAAGAATAAGACATGCTATATTTTTTTTAGCTGGGCCACAGAACGGAGCAACGGATGCGGACAGCACACGGAGTGCTGTACGCATCTTTTGCGGCCCCATTGAAGTGAATGGGTCCGCATCCGGGCCGCCAATACAGCGGCTCGGATGCGGACCCACACAACGGCGATGTGCATGAGGCCTTATGCTGACGACACACAGATCTACCTCTCTGGTCCAGACATCACCAACTTACTATCCAGAATCCCACAATGTCTATCTGCTATATCATCCTTCTTCGCCTTTCGGTTTCTAAAACTCAACATGGATAAAACTGAATTCATCATCTTCCCCAACAGACCTATCTATCACGATCAATGGCTGCGCACTCTCCCCGGTCAACCAAGTCCGCTGCCTCCTTGAAGTGACCTTGGATTCTGCCCTTTCCTTCCGACCGCACATCCAAGCCCTTTCCACCACCTGCCGCCTCCAACTCAAAAATATCTCCCGCATCCGCGCTTTCCTTAACTTTGAATCTGCAAAAATGCTTGAACATGCCCTCATCATCTGCCCCCTAGACTACTGCAACGCTCTCCTCTGTGGCCTTCCATCTAGCACTCTCGCACCCCTCCAATCTATCCTCAACTCTTCTGCCCGACTAATCCACCTCTCACCCTGTTACTCCTCTGCCTCTGCAGCGTACTCAAGTTAGGGTTAATAGTGTTCCTGGGTGTTGTAGTGCAATTGTGACCACTAACCTGAGACAGCTGACTCTCTGCAAGGGCAAGTAGTGAAAGGTAGTGTTCGTGACGCCAGTGCCAAGTAACGGTGGCCCACCGTTTGCTGATAGCAGGAATAACTGAGGAACCACGCAATGGTAAAACAGAACTTGAGCTTTACTGGACTTTTTTTGTAGTCATCATACAGGGACATAGTTGGAAACGCAGTTCCGTTGAAGACAGTTGATTTCGGTACATTTAATGCAGGCAATATATAGCAAGGTGATCTCAGAGGGTGAAAAAACAGGACTTGCAGTACAGGCGGCTTGCACTCTATTCCTGACTGATCCTGGAACATGGAAACTATTCTCCAAGGTCCGATGCCCTAGCTCTGGCGTATATCCTTGGGACTGTATTCATCAAGTACCTCCTCTGCTGTCTTTAGTACCTCTTGCTTTACTAGACTTGTCTCTGCCTCCCTCAGTTTCTTCAGGCTGGTTAACTGTGGTGTTCCTGCTTCTGCAAATATGGACTCAGGAGGGGAACCTTCTCCTTGGATCTGGAAACCGGTTACAGGGACTGCAATACCCTCTCCTAGTCTGCAGGCTCTAGGCCTGCTCTGCTCTCACAGGCCCATGGCCTGGCCTTTTCTCAGACACGGTCTAAAACTAACTTTCCCTTCCCTGACTGGGCCTTATATAACCTAGGGCTCCCTATCTCCCTCTAGTGACTTAGAGCTGGAATGACATCCCTAGCAGGCCTGCGCATGCAAATTTCACAGTAACAGGGAAGTACATAGCATTACATTATGAAGATGACTTATACCAACCTCCCCATAAATAAGGGGAAACGACAGCACCACCAGTGACCCTTCTGTAGTGACGGGCATTACAGCTCCCGTACACTACACCTCTCCCCTCTGCCATTCCCTTCACTGCCTCCCCATTGCCCAACGAATTCACTTCAAAGTACTAACAAATACATACAAGGCTGTCCATAACCCGTCCCCTCCCTACATCTCTGAGCTACTTTCCCGATACACCCCCACACGCACTCTCCGATCCTCACAAGACCTCCCTCTCTCCTCTTATCGCCTCTTCCCACAATCACCTCCAGGATTTCTCCCGTGCATCCCCCATACTCTGGAACTCGCTACCCCAACATATCAGACTCTCACCGACAGTGGAATCCTTCAAAAGAAACCTGAAAACCCACCTCTTCAGACAAGCCGACAACCAGTGACCCTGCTGCCTCTATACCGCCATGACCAACTTCACCCGCACCTACTGTGTCCTTCTCCCATACCATGTAGATTGTAAGCCTCACGGGCAGGGCCCTCTCTCCTTCTGTACCAGTCTGTAACTCGTCCTGTTTATGATTAGTGCAATGGTCTGTATTATGTATGTGCACCGCTTATCATATGTACAGCGCTATAAAAATAATAATATTAGAATGTATTGGCTCAGATGAGCCAAAGTTATTACTTCATGAAGACTCATGAGACTTTGGGTAATAATTAAAAAAATTAATTTCTACTGTAAAAAAACTTTTTCCGAACTCGGGTTCAGTTCCAATGTACCACTTGGAGCCGCACCCGAGTTTGGGAAATGTTTTTTTACAGTACAAAATAATATATGAAGTTATTATTAAAGGTCTTGCGAGACTTCGCGAAGTAATAACTTTGGCTCATCGAATACTGCACAGAGCGCTCGCTCGCTCCGTACAGTATTCTGACTAAGTATTATGAGCATCGACTTCGGATGTTTCATCTGAAGTCGATTCGCTCATCCCTAATTATAACCTTGCCTGTCTTAGGCCTTATTCACACATCCATGTAGGTGATGAAATCTATAATAAGAGGGTCAGTGATTCAACCATGAAGATTTCCGTGAAGAATCCGTGTTTAGGGCTCATGCACACGGCTGTGTTTTGCGGTCTGCAAATCGCAGACACTACACAGCTGAAAATGTATTTTCAGAGCACCTCCTATAAATGGTCTGTAAAACATGGACAAAACACGGATGGTGCCCAAGTCGGGTCCCTGTTTTTCCATGGACCCATACGATATAATGAGGGTGATGGTTCCCTAAACACAGATACAAATAGAGCATGAATCCGTGCTAAAACCACAAACCCACAGAGCGTGCTAAAACACGGATGTGCGAACACACCCATTAAATGAATTTGTGCACGTGTGGTTTCTTTGGAGAACATGGACAGCAGCACACATCCGTGACTTAGGCCGGGTTTACTTATTTTTTACATTTTCTGATCCATCAATAAAAGTCCTGCATGCAGAAGAATGGAAAAATAAAGGGGGATGTGAACCCGGCCTTACTGATATGTGAATAAGGCCTTAGAGGGGATTAGACGGGTGCAGCTGATTATCCAAGGAGAGGAAGAGCAGCAATTAAACGGAAAAAGTATAATATTTTTATTTCTTTGGCACAACTTGGCCGTTCCATGATATGCATGTAAAGAAGGTTACAAGCTCCTCTTCCATGAGACGATGTGATCCTGAGTCTTGAGTATTTAAGGGCACCTGTGGAACGTGCTATCTTCCATCTTCAGTTCAGAGTGTGAGCTGGACCCTGGGGAAGCTACTTGATACCTCCGAGGGTTTTTCATTTGCTGTTATTTTGTTTTTATTTTTGCTCAAAATAAATATAAACGTTTTTTTCGCCAAAAACAGAGTGAAGACTTTTTACAACAGCAAATACACCCAGATCTCAACAGTGCTTACTATGATGGACTGCCAGGAGGACCAGCAAGAGGGATGGAGAGGAGTCTCCACGTGAAAGACAAGAAGATGATGTCTGGAGCACGAACGGCTCAAAGAGAAACTGCACAAGAGGAAGAGACTGCAGAGAGCAGCCTCGATTTACTAAGGTATCTGCGCCGACACTCTCTCTAAAAAGTGGTGCAAATCGGAAGCATTTTGTTGCAACTCGGATTCTGCATTGTAATTCTGAGTGAAAGTGAAGATCCTTGGAAATGGATGGATGAAGTGGTTGTGACCAAAGATACGCTGTTTTGCACCAAAACGTGCTACAATGCATGAAGCTCTCTGTTAGGCCTCTTGCACACGACCGCATGGCTTTTTCAGTATTTTGTGGTCTGCAAAAAATACAGATGACGTCCGTGTGGATTCCGTATTTTGTGGAACGGAACAGCTGGCCCCTAATAGAACAGTCCTATCCTTGTCCGTTATGCGTACAATATGAAGGAGTAAAGGTGTACTCCGAAACGCGTCTGGTATGAACTAAGTCACTCACAAATATCTCTGCTCTTTAGACAATTAGATTTTTAAACAAAAAAAAACGCTTCACAATATTTTTTCCCCTCTCTCCCGAGAGCCACGAGATTCCGAATCTACAGCTGGAGGTACTGTAGTGATATCAGCAGCCGGCGAAACTTCTCTAATACCGCCGAGATTTGGACTCAACATTTGGCATTTTAAGATAGAAACTACTCACAAGAGAGATACAAGAGTGGAGGTAAGACGCTAAGTGCCGAGGACCACGTGGGACGCCACGGCAGACAGCGTTTCTTTCACTTACCCGCAACAAACAGTGAGTAACTTGCAACAACTCTATATGCCGGTATATGCATATAATAACGAAAAAACATGGCTAATATCTATTGAAGATTACCAAAGATTTGGAAAGAGTCATTTATTGGTCCAAACCAACAAAGGACATATGTTCCGTCCTGCGACATTCTGCTATACTGCGTAACTCACTGCGGTAACGCAACTACTGTACATGCTGCAGTAAAACACATCAAGGATATTTATACAACTCAGCATAATATGTTAATAAACAATCTTTAAAAACAAGATTAGATACATTTAAATATGTTGTATGAAACAACATAAAGCCTCATGCACACCACCGTGCCGCTTTTTGTGGTCCGCAAACCGCAGATCCGCAAAAAACAGAAGCCGCACGTGTGCCTTCCGCAATTTGCGGAACGGAACGGGTGGCCCATTAGAAATGTAGAAATGCAAAATGGACAAGATTAGGGCATGCTAGATTTTTTGGGCCGGGCCACGGAACGGTGCAACGGATGTGGACAGCACACAGAGTGCTGTCCGCATCTTTTGCGGCCCCATTGAAGTGAATGGGTCCGCACCCGAGCCGCATGTCTACGATGGGCGGATCTGCAAAAAACGGAAGCCGCCCGTGTGCCTTCCTCTATTTGCGGAACGGGCGGCTTCCGTTTTTTGCAGATCCGCGGTTTGCGGACCGCAAAAAACGGCACGGTCGTGTGCATGAGGCCTAATTAAGAGTCATATGCAGGAGTAGTTTTCCATTCATTAGTGGAAGTCATTAGTGGATGTTACTTTTTTTCAATATCTTAGATCACTGATGTTATATATTTTCAGTTTATATATTTTTACTCTTTGTATTTTTAATAAACTTTGATCTTTTATTCATACGGCCCCGACTGTTAGAGCGCCAATCTACATTTTTGACTTAATTCTTTGATCAGGATGTATCAAAAGATTAGAGCACCTTCCCATAGTAGGAAGGGGTGAGCCGTCCTTTAATTTTTCTTTAATAATAGGACATGGTCTAACAGAACGGAAAAATGGAAATACGGAAACGGAAGTCATATGGAGTACCATCTATTTTTTTGCGGATCCATTGAAAAGAATGGTTCCGTAAACGGAACGCAAAAAACGGAACACAAACGGAAAAAAAAAACGTTTATGTGCAAGAGGCCTTAAAGTGTGAAAACGAATAGTTCTATGGAGTAACATAAAAGGGTCTGCATCAAATGTATCATCAGCCGGGGCCCCTGTGATAGATCTGGTGCAGGACTAGACCCCGCTATAAGGAGGTAATGTATCATCAGCCGGGGCCCCTGTGATAGATCTGGTGCAGGACTAGACCCCGGTATAAGGAGGTAATGTATCATCAGCCGGGGCCCCTGTGATAGATCTGGTGCAGGACTAGACCCCGGTATAAGGAGGTAATGTATCATCAGCCGGGGCCCCTGTGATAGATCTGGTGCAGGACTAGACCCCGGTATAAGGAGGTAATGTATCATCAGCCGGGGCCCCTGTGATAGATCTGGTGCAGGACTAGACCCCGGTATAAGGAGGTAATGTATCATCAGTCGGGGCCCCTGTGATAGATCTGGTGCAGGTCTAGACCCCGGTATAAGGAGGTAATGTATCATCAGCCGGGGCCCCTGTGATAGATCTGGTGCAGGTATAGACCCCGGTATAAGGAGGTAATGTATCATCAGCCGGGGCCCCTGTGATAGATCTGGTGCAGGACTAGACCCCGGTATAAGGAGGTAATGTATCATCAGCCGGGGCCCCTGTGATAGATCTGGAGCAGGTCTAGACCCCGGTATAAGGAGGTAATGTATCATCAGTCGGGGCCCCTGTGATAGATCTGGTGCAGAACTAGACCCCGGTATAAGGAGGTAATGTATCATCAGCCGGGGCCCCTGTGATAGATCTGGTGCAGAACTAGACCCCGGTATAAGGAGGTAATGTATCATCAGCCGGGGCCCCTGTGATAGATCTGGTGCAGGTCTAGACCCCGGTATAAGGAGGTAATGTATCATCAGCCGGGGCCCCTGTGATAGATCTGATGCAGGACTAGACCCCGGTATAAGGAGGTAATGTATCATCAGCCGGGGCCCCTGTGATAGATCTGGTGCAGGTATAGACCCCGGTATAAGGAGGTAATGTATCATCAGCCGGGGCCCCTGTGATAGATCTGGTGCAGGTCTAGACCCCGGTATAAGGAGGTAATGTATCATCAGCCGGGGCCCCTGTGATAGATCTGGTGCAGGACTAGACCCCGGTATAAGGAGGTAATGTATCATCAGCCGGGGCCCCTGTGATAGATCTGGTGCAGGACTAGACCCCGGTATAAGGAGGTAATGTATCATCAGCCGGGGCCCCTGTGATAGATCTGGTGCAAGACTAGACCCCGGTATAAGGAGGTAATGTACCATCACCCGGGGCCCCTGTGATAGATCTGGTGCAGGACTAGACCCCGGTATAAGGAGGTAATGTATCATCAGCCGGGGCCCCTGTGATAGATCTGGTGCAGGTCTAGACCCCGGTATAAGGAGGTAATGTATCATCAGCCGGGGCCCCTGTGATAGATCTGGTACAGGACTAGACCCCGGTATAGGGAGGTAATGTATCATCAGCCGGGGCCCCTGTGATAGATCTGATGCAGGACTAGACCCCGGTATAAGGAGGTAATGTATCATCAGCCGGGGCCCCTGTGATAGATCTGGTGCAGGACTAGACCCCGGTATAAGGAGGTAATGTATCATCAGCCGGGGCCCCTGTGATAGATCTGGTGCAGGTCTAGACCCCGGTATAAGGGGGTAATGTATCATCAGCCGGGGCCCCTGTGATAGATCTGGTGCAGGTCTAGACCCCGGTATAAGGAGGTAATGTATCATCAGCCGGGGCCCCTGTGATAGATCTGGTGCAGGACTAGACCCCGGTATCAGGAGGTAATGTATCATCAGCCGGGGCCCCTGTGATAGATCTGGTGCAGGACTAGACCCCGGTATAAGGAGGTAATGTATCATCAGCCGGGGCCCCTGTGATAGATCTGATGCAGGACTAGACCCCGGTATAAGGAGGTAATGTATCATCAGCCGGGGCCCCTGTGATAGATCTGGTGCAGGACTAGACCCCGGTATAAGGAGGTAATGTATCATCAGCCGGGGCCCCTGTGATAGATCTGGAGCAGGTCTAGACTCCGGTATAAGGAGGTAATGTATCATCAGCCGGGGCCCCTGTGACAGATCTGGTGATGGTCTAGACCTCTGTATAAGGAGGTAATGTATCATCAGCCGGGGCCCCTGTGATAGATCTGGTGCAGGTCTAGACCCCGGTATAAGGAGGTAATGTATCATCAGCCGGGGCCCCTGTGATAGATCTGGTGCAGGTCTAGACCCCGGTATAAGGGGGTAATGTATCATCAGCCGGGGCCCCTGTGATAGATCTGGTGCAGGTCTAGACCCCGGTATAAGGAGGTAATGTATCATCAGTCGGGGCCCCTGTGATAGATCTGGTGCAGGACTAGACCCCGGTATCAGGAGGTAATGTATCATCAGCCGGGGCCCCTGTGATAGATCTGATGCAGGACTAGACCCCGGTATAAGGAGGTAATGTATCATCAGCCGGGGCCCCTGTGATAGATCTGGTGCAGGACTAGACCCCGGTATAAGGAGGTAATGTATCATCAGCCGGGGCCCCTGTGATAGATCTGGTGCAGGTCTAGACCCCGGTATAAGGGGGTAATGTATCATCAGCCGGGGCCCCTGTGATAGATCTGGTGCAGGTCTAGACCCCGGTATAAGGAGGTAATGTATCATCAGCCGGGGCCCCTGTGATAGATCTGATGCAGGACTAGACCCCGGTATAAGGAGGTAATGTATCATCAGCCGGGGCCCCTGTGATAGATCTGGTGCAGGACTAGACCCCGGTATAAGGAGGTAATGTATCATCAGCCGGGGCCCCTGTGATAGATCTGGTACAGGACTAGACCCCGGTATAAGGAGGTAATGTATCATCAGCCGGGGCCCCTGTGATAGATCTGATGCAGGACTAGACCCCGGTATAAGGGGGTAATGTATCATCAGCCGGGGCCCCTGTGATAGATCTGGTGCAGGACTAGACCCCGGTATAAGGAGGTAATGTATCATCAGCCGGGGCCCCTGTGATAGATCTGGTGCAGGTCTAGACCCCGGTATAAGGGGGTAATGTATCATCAGCCGGGGCCCCTGTGATAGATCTGGTGCAGGTCTAGACCCCGGTATAAGGAGGTAATGTATCATCAGCCGGGGCCCCTGTGATAGATCTGGTGCAGGTCTAGACCCCGGTATAAGGAGGTAATGTATCATCAGCCGGGGCCCCTGTGATAGATCTGGAGCAGGACTAGACCCCGGTATAAGGAGGTAATGTATCATCAGCCGGGGCCCCTGTGATAGATCTGGTGCAGGTCTAGACCCCGGTATAAGGGGGTAATGTATCATCAGTCGGGGCCCCTGTGATAGATCTGGAGCAGGTCTAGACCCCGGTATAAGGAGGTAATGTATCATCAGCCGGGGCCCCTGTGATAGATCTGGTGCAGGACTAGACCCCGGTATAAGGAGGTAATGTATCATCAGCCGGGGCCCCTGTGATAGATCTGGTGCAGGTCTAGACCCCGGTATAAGGAGGTAATGTATCATCAGCCGGGGCCCCTGTGATAGATCTGGTGCAGGACTAGACCCCGGTATAAGGAGGTAATGTATCATCAGCCGGGGCCCCTGTGATAGATCTGGTGCAGGTCTAGACCCCGGTATAAGGAGGTAATGTATCATCAGCCGGGGCCCCTGTGATAGATCTGGTGCAGGACTAGACCCCGGTATAAGGAGGTAATGTATCATCAGCCGGGGCCCCTGTGATAGATCTGGTGCAGGTCTAGACCCCGGTATAAGGAGGTAATGTATCATCAGCCGGGGCCCCTGTGATAGATCTGGTGCAGGACTAGACCCCGGTATAAGGAGGTAATGTATTATCAGCCGGGGCCCCTGTGATAGATCTGGAGCAGGACTAGACTCCGGTATAAGGAGGTAATGTATTATCAGCCGGGGCCCCTGTGATAGATCTGGTGCAGGTCTAGACCCCGGTATAAGGAGGTAATGTATTATCAGCCGGGGCCCCTGTGATAGATCTGGTGCAGGACTACACCCTGATATAAGAAGGTAATGTACCATCAGCCGGGGCCACTGTGATAGATCTGGTGCAGGACTAGACCCCGGTATAAGGAGGTAATGTATCATCAGCCGGGGCCCCTGTGATAGATCTGGAGCAGGTCTAGACACCGGTATAAGGAGGTAATGTATCATCAGCCGGGGCCCCTGTGATAGATCTGGTGCAGGACTAGACCCCGGTATAAGGAGGTAATGTATCATCAGCCGGGGCCCCTGTGATAGATCTGGTGCAGGTCTAGACCCCGGTATAAGGAGGTAATGTATCATCAGCCGGGGCCCCTGTGATAGATCTGGTGCAGGTCTAGACCCCGGTATAAGGAGGTAATGTATCATCAGCCGGGGCCCCTGTGACAGATCTGGTGCAGGTCTAGACCCCGGTATAAGGAGGTAATGTATCATCAGCCGGGGCCCCTGTGATAGATCTGGTGCAGGACTAGACCCCGGTATAAGGAGGTAATGTATCATCAGCCGGGGCCCCTGTGACAGATCTGGTGCAGGTCTAGACCCCGGTATAAGGAGGTAATGTATCATCAGCCGGGGCCCCTGTGATAGATCTGGAGCAGGTCTAGACCCCGGTATAAGGAGGTAATGTATCATCAGTCGGGGCCCCTGTGATAGATCTGGTGCAGGACTAGACCCCGGTATAAGGAGGTAATGTATCATCAGCCGGGGCCCCTGTGATAGATCTGGTGCAGGTCTAGACCCCGGTATAAGGAGGTAATGTATCATCAGCCGGGGCCCCTGTGATAGATCTGGTGCAGGTCTAGACCCCGGTATAAGGAGGTAATGTATCATCAGCCGGGGCCCCTGTGATAGATCTGGTGCAGGTCTAGACCCCGGTATAAGGAGGTAATGTATCATCAGCCGGGGCCCCTGTGATAGATCTGGAGCAGGTCTAGACCCCGGTATAAGGAGGTAATGTATCATCAGCCGGGGCCCCTGTGATAGATCTGGTGCAGGTCTAGACCCCGGTATAAGGAGGTAATGTATCATCAGCCGGGGCCCCTGTGATAGATCTGGTGCAGGTCTAGACCCCGGTATAAGGAGGTAATGCATCATCAGCCGGGGCCCCTGTGATAGATCTGGTGCAGGTCTAGACCCCGGTATAAGGAGGTAATGTATCATCAGCCGGGGCCCCTGTGATAGATCTGATGCAGGACTAGACCCCGGTATAAGGAGGTAATGTATCATCAGCCGGGGCCCCTGTGATAGATCTGGAGCAGGTCTAGACCCCGGTATAAGGAGGTAATGTATCATCAGCCGGGGCCCCTGTGATAGATCTGGAGCAGGTCTAGACCCCGGTATAAGGAGGTAATGTATCATCAGCCGGGGCCCCTGTGATAGATCTGATGCAGGACTAGACCCCGGTATAAGGAGGTAATGTATCATCAGCCGGGGCCCCTGTGATAGATCTGGAGCAGGTCTAGACCCCGGTATAAGGAGGTAATGTATCATCAGTCGGGGCCCCTGTGATAGATCTGGTGCAGGACTAGACCCCGGTATAAGGAGGTAATGTATCATCAGTCGGGGCCCCTGTGATAGATCTGGAGCAGGTCTAGACCCCGGTATAAGGAGGTAATGTATCATCAGTCGGGGCCCCTGTGATAGATCTGGTGCAGGACTAGACCCCGGTATAAGGAGGTAATGTATCATCAGCCGGGGCCCCTGTGATAGATCTGGTGCAGGTCTAGACCCCGGTATAAGGGGGTAATGTATCATCAGCCGGGGCCCCTGTGATAGATCTGGTGCAGGTCTAGACCCCGGTATAAGGAGGTAATGTATCATCAGCCGGGGCCCCTGTGATAGATCTGGAGCAGGTCTAGACCCCGGTATAAGGAGGTAATGTATCATCAGCCGGGGCCCCTGTGATAGATCTGGTGCAGGTCTAGACCCCGGTATAAGGAGGTAATGTATCATCAGCCGGGGCCCCTGTGATAGATCTGGTGCAGGTCTAGACCCCGGTATAAGGAGGTAATGTATCATCAGCCGGGGCCCCTGTGATAGATCTGGTGCAGGTATAGACCCCGGTATAAGGAGGTAATGCATCATCAGCCGGGGCCCCTGTGATAGATCTGGTGCAGGTCTAGACCCCGGTATAAGGAGGTAATGTATCATCAGCCGGGGCCCCTGTGATAGATTTGGTGCAGGACTAGACTCCGGTATAAGGAGGTAATGTACCATCACCCGGGGCCCCTGTGATAGATCTGGTGCAGGACTAGACCCCGGTATAAGGAGGTAATGTATCATCAGCCGGGGCCCCTGTGATAGATCTGGTGCAGGTCTAGACCCCGGTATAAGGAGGTAATGTATCATCAGCCGGGGCCCCTGTGATAGATCTGGTGCAGGACTAGACCCCGGTATAAGGAGGTAATGTATCATCAGCCGGGGCCCCTGTGATAGATCTGGAGCAGGTCTAGACCCCGGTATAAGGAGGTAATGTATCATCAGTCGGGGCCCCTGTGATAGATCTGGAGCAGGTCTAGACCCCGGTATAAGGAGGTAATGTATCATCAGTTGGGGCCCCTGTGATAGATCTGGTGCAGGACTAGACCCCGGTATAAGGAGGTAATGTATCATCAGCCGGGGCCCCTGTGATAGATCTGGTGCAGGTCTAGACCCCGGTATAAGGGGGTAATGTATCATCAGCCGGGGCCCCTGTGATAGATCTGGTGCAGGTCTAGACCCCGGTATAAGGAGGTAATGTATCATCAGCCGGGGCCCCTGTGATAGATCTGGAGCAGGTCTAGACCCCGGTATAAGGAGGTAATGTATCATCAGCCGGGGCCCCTGTGATAGATCTGGTGCAGGTCTAGACCCCGGTATAAGGAGGTAATGTATCATCAGCCGGGGCCCCTGTGATAGATCTGGTGCAGATCTAGACCCCGGTATAAGGAGGTAATGTATCATCAGCCGGGGCCCCTGTGATAGATCTGGTGACGGTCTAGACCACGGTATAAGGAGGTAATGTATCATCAGCCGGGGCCCCTGTGATAGATCTGGTGCAGGACTAGACCCCGATATAAGAAGGTAATGTATCATCAGCCGGGGCCCCTGTGATAGATCTGGTGACGGTCTAGACCCTGGTATAAGGAGGTAATGTATCATCACCCGGGGCCCCTGTGATAGATCTGGTGACGGTCTAGACCCTGGTATAAGGAGGTAATGTATCATCAGCCGGGCCCCTGTGATAGATCTGGTGACGGTCTAGACCCCGGTATAAGGAGGTAATGTATCATCAGCCGGGGCCCCTGTGATAGATCTGGTGACGGTCTAGACCCCGGTATAAGGAGGTAATGTATCATCAGCCGGGGCCCCTGTGATAGATCTGGTGACGGTCTAGATTGCTGATCTAGATTTACGCCATCTTGAAAATTAGTAAATCCCAGTCAATGACTGCACAGGAGGAAGAGACTGCACAGGAGGAAGAGACTGCACAGGAGGAAGAGACTGCACAGGAGGAAGAGACTGCCCCCGGTACCGGATTTGCTCTTACAATACTTTTGCCTGTGATTCTTCTATCAGTGAGTCCTGCTCTGGAGGCAGCAGATTACTGCTGTCACTGCATTGTGAGAAGTCCTTCTCTGCTGCCTCCTATAAATCCATCCTCTGTATCCAGATCACTATCAGGCGCATCCAGCATCCCGCCGATAAAACATGAGACCGGCTGCCATAAATCTCCTGCACTCACTTGTTATTCAAAGCTGCCACCCCGACCGTACTCCTGGGTGTGGACATACTGGCCACGTAATTCCACTGCCGAGCCTGCGGGTCCCAGCGCTCCACTGTGTTCAGGTAGCTCCATCCATCATGGCCGCCTACGGCATACATGGGACCTTCCAGCACGGCCACTCCTGAAAAGACAAGTGTTACCAGTACCAGAAACCAGCGGCAGCGCGTTGTATGATACACAATGGGCTCCCCAGCCGTCCGCCCCGGCGCGCAGCCTCATCAGTTACTCTTCTTATATCGACACTGATGGATTTACATCCTGTGAAGACATCTGAGATATTAATTGTATATTTCCCAAAATAGCAGCTCCGGAAAACCGCACGCTCTGCGCTGACTGACGGAGGCGAGCGCGGCCCAGAGGTCACAGGGACCTTCTGCTGAGCTGGAGAGTTTTACATTCAGTGAGATCAGATGGATACAAAGTAACTGCCAAAACATTAGCACTTCCTGCAAAGAGAAACAATGTAACCAACGAGCAAGTCAGTGAGATCTCCAAAACCGGAAGGCAGCCCTGAGAAGGCACCATACATGGTAGGCTCAGGCTATTTTCACACTAGCGGCATGGACGTTCGGCAGGCTATTCCATTGGGTGAACATCCTGCCGCTAGGGACCGCGTGCCTCCGGACTGCCGCTCTGTCCCCCATTGACTATAATGGGGGCGGGGGCGGAGTTCCAGCGAGGCACGGCAGCGCAGGGCAAGAGGCTGCCGGAATAAAACTACAACATGTCCGACATTTATTCCGGCAGCCTCTCGCCGTGCCTCGCCGGAACTCCGCCCCCATCTTGGATCCGTTTTGCTCCGCACCACATCGCGGACAGAAAACTGCTGCTTGCAGGATTATTCTGTCCGCGATGGGGACGCAACCAAAAGGAACGGAATGCATCCTGCAGTGTTCCGTGTAGTTCACTTTTGTCCCCATTGACAATGAATAGGGACAAACCGGAATCGTTTTCTTCCGCGATCGAGATCCTATAATGAAAGGGAAAGCGCGAGTGTGAATGTATCCCTAGATACACAGCTCAGCAGGCAGTATCACACATGGCAGGCTTAGATACACAGCTCAGCAGACTGTATCACACAGGATAGGATTAGATACAGGGCTCATCAGACAGTATCACACAGGATAGGATTAGATACACAGCTCAGCAGGCAGTATCACACATGGCAGGCTTAGATACACAGCTCAGCAGACTGTATCACACAGGATAGGATTAGATACAGGGCTCATCAGACAGTATCACACAGGATAGGATTAGATACACAGCTCAGCAGACAGTATTACACAGGATAGGATTAGATACACAGCTCAGCAGACAGTATCACACAGGATAGGATTAGATACACAGCTCAGCAGACAGTATCACACAGGATAGGATTAGATACACAGCTCAGCAGACAGTATCACACAGGATAGGATTAGATACACAGCTCAGCAGACAGTATCACACAGGATAGGATTAGATACACAGCTCAGCAGACAGTATCACACAGGATAGGATTAGATACACAGCTCAGCAGGCAGTATCACACAGGATAGGATTAGATACACAACTCAGCAGGCTGTATCACACAGGATAGGATTAGATACACAGCTCGGCAGACAGTATCACACAGGATAGGATTAGATACACAGCTCAGCAGACAGTATCACACAGGATAGGATTAGATACACAGCTCAGCAGACAGTATCACACAGGATAGGATTAGATACACAGCTCAGCAGACAGTATCACACAGGACCGGATTAGATACACAGCTCAGCAGACAGTATCACACATGATAGGATTAGATACACAGCTCAGCAGACAGTATCACACAGGATAGGATTAGATACACAGCTCAGCAGGCAGTATCACACAGGATAGGATTAGATACACAGCTCAGCAGACAGTATCACACAGGAGAGGATTAGATACACAGCTCAGCAGGCAGTATCACACATGGCAGGCTTAGATACACAGCTCAGCAGACTGTATCACACAGGATAGGATTAGATACAGGGCTCATCAGACAGTATCACACAGGATAGGATTAGATACACAGCTCAGCAGACAGTATCACACAGGATAGGATTAGATACACAGCTCAGCAGACAGTATCACACAGGATAGGATTAGATACACAGCTCAGCAGACAGTATCACACAGGATAGGATTAGATACACAGCTCAGCAGACAGTATCACACAGGATAGGATTAGATACACAGCTCAGCAGACAGTATCACACAGGATAGGATTAGATACACAGCTCAGCAGACAGTATCACACAGGATAGGATTAGATACACAGCTCAGCAGGCAGTATCACACAGGATAGGATTAGATACACAACTCAGCAGGCTGTATCACACAGGATAGGATTAGATACACAGCTCGGCAGACAGTATCACACAGGATAGGATTAGATACACAGCTCAGCAGACAGTATCACACAGGATAGGATTAGATACACAGCTCAGCAGACAGTATCACACAGGATAGGATTAGATACACAGCTCAGCAGACAGTATCACACAGGACCGGATTAGATACACAGCTCAGCAGACAGTATCACACATGATAGGATTAGATACACAGCTCAGCAGACAGTATCACACAGGATAGGATTAGATACACAGCTCAGCAGGCAGTATCACACAGGATAGGATTAGATACACAGCTCAGCAGACAGTATCACACAGGATAGGATTAGATACACAGCTCAGCAGGCAGTATCACACAGGATAGGATTAGATACACAGCTCAGCAGACAGTATCAGAAAGGATAGGATTAGATACACAGCTCAGCAGACAGTATCACACAGGACAGGCTTAGATACACAGCTCAGCAGACAGTATCACACAGGATAGGATTAGATACACAGCTCAGCAGACAGTATCACACAGGATAGGATTAGATACACAGCTCAGCAGACAGTATCACACAGGATAGGATTAGATACACAGCTCAGCAGACTGTATCACACAGGATAGGATTAGATACACAGCCCGGCAGACAGTATCACACAGGATAGGACTTGATACACAGCTCAGCAGACTGTATCACACAGGATAGGATTAGATACATAGCTCAGCAGGCAGTATCACACAGGACAGGATTAGATACACAGCTCAGCAGACAGTATCACACAGGATAGGATTAGATACACAGCTCAGCAGACTGTATCACACAGGATAGGATTAGATACACAGCTCGGCAGACAGTATCATATGGTTAGACACATAGCTCAGCAGTCGGTATCACAGGTGATCGGATTAGATACAGCACGTGTCTCCACTTGTCCTTCTGCTCTTACCCAGTCCATGTCGGTGGGTTGACATTGGTGGCATTATTGTCCACACTTTGGTGATGGGGTTGAAGCACTCCACAGTATTTGATGTCTTCAGTCCGTCTCTTCCTCCGACCACATAGAGCTTGTTGTCAATCACGGCCACCCCAAACTGCAGACGCCGGCCGTTCATGGTGCTGACCTGTATCCAGCTGTTTGTCCTCAGGTCGTACTTCTCAATTGTTGTGGCCCCTACAATACAGAAGAAGCTGCCATCATTGAGTGCACGAGCGGAGCTGAAATCAGGTGTAATCCTGCGGCTCTGCTCCTCCTGCTCACTCTGCTGCTCCTCTGTGTCCCAGCTGCTCATACACGGGAGATAAGGTCTCGGCTCCTGATTGTTACCCAGAGTAAGACGTGCCCGTGAGCACTTAGGGTTCGGCCCACGCCGTCAGGTTCCTGATGCAGCTTTGGAAGCCAAAATCCTTAGTGGATCATAAGAGGAGAGAAGGTATAAAGGACAGATACGACTTCTCCTGACCGTGTGGCCGCTGCCCTAAGGCACATGTTGCAGATTTCGTGAGGTTTTCCTGCACTGATTTTCATGCAGCAAAAAACACAACCTGTCACATCACCAGCAAAGTGAATGAGATTTGACTAATTTCATGTACACGTTTGCCTATATTTTCTGTGTGGAAATTGAGCTGCTATGCAGATTTTAAAATCCGCAGCATGTCATTTCATTGTGCGACTCTGCACCTTCTGTATAGTGGTTTTCCCTATAGATTTCAGGCTGATCAAAAACAGCATAAAGAACTGCTCAAAAAAGCACCAAAATTGAGATAAATAGTGCAGATTTATGTACAGTTTTCCTTCATTTTTCATGCTGATTTTCTTAAAATCTGGACTGTGTGCAGGTACCCTCATGTAGGAGAGAAGCGTGATAGACCCTCAAGCACTGATTGTCTCCAATGTGGGATCAGGGAAGTAAAAAGTGGTGTCAGTATAATTGCCGCAGGACCCGCAGCTCATAGACATAAAAGATCATTACCGAAACAATAAGAGCAAATCCTCTCTGCAGCTTTCTGTCTGTTCTTTACTGCCCGACCTTTCCTGAGTAGTTGCCACAAACATTTACTTTTCTCTGTATACAATCTGCTTACTATTCTACAGATATAACTTGATATTTCTGATCAATATTTTGCAGTTTACAAATGTAATTTATCTCCCCCAAAAGCATAGTACTTATCCTGCTGCAGTCACTGTGTACAGACATTACTTATCCTGTACTGATCCTGAGTTACATCCTGTATTATACTCCAGAGCTGCACTCACTATTCTGCTGGTGCAGTCACTGTGTACATACATTACTTATCCTGTACTGATCCTGAGTTACATCCTGTATTATACTCCAGAGCTGCACTCACTATTCTGCTGGTGCAGTCATTGTGTACATACATTACTTATCCTGTACTGATCCTGAGTTACATCCTGTATTATACTCCAGAGCTGCACTCACTATTCTGCTGGTGCAGTCACTGTGTACATACATTACTTATCCTGTACTGATCCTGAGTTACATCCTGTATTATACTCCAGAGCTGCACTCACTATTCTGCTGGTGCAGTCACTGTGTACATACATTACTTATCCTGTACTGATCCTGAGTTACATCCTGTATTATACTCCAGAGCTGCACTCACTATTCTGCTGGTGCAGTCACTGTGTACATACATTACTTATCCTGTACTGATCCTGAGTTACATCCTGTATTATACTCCAGAGCTGCACTCACTATTCTGCTGGTGCAGTCACTCTGTAGATACATTACTTATCCTGTACTGATCCTGAGTTACATCCTGTATTATACTCCAGAGCTGCACTCACTATTCTGCTGGTGCAGTCACTGTGTACATACATTACTTATCCTGTACTGATCGTGAGTAAAATCCTGTATTATACTCCAGAGCTGCACTCACTATTCTGCTGGTGCAGTCACTCTGTACATACATTACTTATCCTGTACTGATCCTGAGTTACATCCTGTATTATACTCCAGAGCTGCACTCACTATTCTGCTGGTGCAGTCACTGTGTACATACATTACTTATCCTGTACTGATCCTGAGTTACATCCTGTATTATACTTCAGAGCTGCACTCACTATTCTGCTGGTGCAGTCACTGTGTACATACATTACTTATCCTGTACTGATCCTGAGTTACATCCTGTATTATACTTCAGAGCTGCACTCACTATTCTGCTGGTGCAGTCACTGTGTACATACATTACTTATCCTGTACTGATCCTGAGTTACATCCTGTATTATACTCCAGAGCTGCACTCATTATTCTGCTGGTGCAGTCACTGTGTACATACATTACTTAACCTGTGCTGATCCTGAGTTACATCCTGTATTATACTCCAGAGCTGCACTCACTATTCTGCTGGTGCAGTCACTGTGTACATACATTACTTATCCTGTACTGATCCTGAGTTACATCCTGTATTATACTCCAGAGCTGCACTCACTATTCTGCTGGTGGAGTCACTGTGTACATACATTACTTATCCTGTACTGATCCTGAGTTACATCCTGTTTTATACTCCAGAGCTGCATTAACTATTCTGCTGGTGGAGTCACTGTGTACATACATTACTTATCCTGTAC
The DNA here is from genome assembly GCF_905171765.1 of Bufo bufo. NCBI lineage: Eukaryota > Metazoa > Chordata > Amphibia > Anura > Bufonidae > Bufo > Bufo bufo. The sequence goes on from NC_053396.1 coordinate 225,909,069, forward strand.
TGATCCTGAGTTACATCCTGTATTATACTCCAGAGCTGCACTCACTATTCTGTTGGTGCAGTCACTGTGTACATACATTACTTATCCTGTACTGATCCTGAGTTACATCCTGTATTATACTCCAGAGCTGCACTCACTATTCTGTTGGTGCAGTCACTGTGTACATACATTACTTATCCTGTACTGATCCTGAGTTACATCCTGTATTATACTCCAGAGCTGCACTCACTATTCTGCTGGTGGAGTCACTGTGTACATACATTACTTATCCTGGACTGATCCTGAGTTACATCCTGTATTATACTCCAGAGCTGCACTCACTATTCTGCTGGTGCAGTCACTGTGTACATACATTACTTATCCTGTACTGATTGTGAGTAAAATCCTGTATTATACTCCAGAGCTGCACTCACTATTCTGCTGGTGCAGTCACTCTGTACATACATTACTTATCCTGTACTGATCCTGAGTTACATCCTGTATTATACTCCAGAGCTGCACTCACTATTCTGCTGGTGCAGTCACTGTGTACATACATTACTTATCCTGTACTGATTGTGAGTAAAATCCTGTATTATACTCCAGAGCTGCACTCACTATTCTGCTGGTGCAGTCACTGTGTACATACATTACTTATCCTGTACTGATCCTGAGTTACATCCTGTTTTATACTCCAGAGCTGCACTCACTATTCTGCTGGTGGAGTCACTGTGTACATACATTACTTATCCTGTACTGATCCTGAGTTACATCCTGTATTATACTCCAGAGCTGCACTCACTATTCTGTTGGTGCAGTCACTGTGTACATACATTACTTATCCTGTACTGATCCTGAGTTACATCCTGTATTATACTCCAGAGCTGCACTCACTATTCTGCTGGAGCAGTCACTGTGTACATACATTACTTATCCTGGACTGATCCTGAGTTACATCCTGTATTATACTCCAGAGCTGCACTCACTATTCTGCTGGTGGAGTCACTGTGTACATACATTACTTATCCTGGACTGATCCTGAGTAACATCCTGTATTATACTCCAGAGCTGCACTCACTATTCTGTTGGTGCAGTCACTGTGTACATACATTACTTATCCTGTACTGATCCTGAGTTACATCCTGTATTATACTCCAGAGCTGCACTCACTATTCTGCTGGTGCAGTCACTGTGTGCATACATTACTTATCCTGTACTGATCCTGAGTTACATCCTGTATTATACTCCAGAGCTGCACTCACTATTCTGCTGGTGCAGTCAGTGTGTGCATACATTACTTATCCTGTACTGATCCTGAGTTACATCCTGTATTATACTCCAGAGCTGCACTCACTATTCTGCTGGAGCAGTCACTGTGTACATACATTACTTATCCTGGACTGATCCTGAGTTACATCCTGTATTATACTCCAGAGCTGCACTCACTATTCTGCTGGTGGAGTCACTGTGTACATACATTACTTATCCTGGGCTGATCCTGAGTTACATCCTGTATTATACTCCAGAGCTGCACTCACTATTCTGCTGGTGCAGTCACTGTGTACATACATTACTTATCCTGTACTGATCCTGAGTTACATCCTGTATTATACTCCAGAGCTGCACTCACTATTCTGCTGGTGCAGTCACTGTGTACATACATTACTTATCCTGTACTGATCCTGAGTTACATCCTGTATTATATTCCAGAGCTGCACTCACTATTCTGCTGGTGCAGTCACTCTGTACATACATTACTTATCCTGTACTGATCCTGAGTTACATCCTGTATTATACTCCGGAGCTGCACTCACTATTCTGCTGGTGCAGTCACTGTGTACATACATTACTTATCCTGGACTGATCCTGAGTTACATCCTGTATTATACTCCAGAGCTGCACTCACTATTCTGCTGGTGGAGTCACTGTGTACATACATTACTTATCCTGGACTGATCCTGAGTTACATCCTGTATTATACTCCAGAGCTGCACTCACTATTCTGCTGGTGCAGTCACTGTGTATATACATTACTTATCCTGTACTGATCCTGAGTTACATCCTGTATTATACTCCAGAGCTGCACTTACTATTCTGCTGGTGCAGTCACTGTGTACATACATTACTTATCCTGTACTGATCCTGAATTACATCCTGTATTATACTCCAGAGCTGCACTCACTATTCTGCTGGTGCAGTCACTCTGTACATACATTACTTATCCTGTACTGATCCTGAGTAACATCCTGTATTATACTCCAGAGCTGCACTCACTATTCTGCTGGTGCAGTCACTGTGTACATACATTACTTATCCTGTACTGATCGCGAGTAAAATCCTGTATTATACTCCAGAGCTGCACTCACTATTCTGCAGGTGCAGTCACTCTGTACATACATTACTTATCCTGTACTGATCGTGAGTAAAATCCTGTATTATACTCCAGAGCTGCACTCACTATTCTGCAGGTGCAGTCACTCTGTACATACATTACTTATCCTGTACTGATCCTGAGTTACATCCTGTATTATACTCCAGAGCTGCACTCACTATTCTGCTGGTGCAGTCACTGTGTACATACATTACTTATCCTGTACTGATCCTGAATTACATCCTGTATTATACTCCAGAGCTGCACTCACTATTCTGCTGGTGCAGTCACTGTGTACATACATTACTTATCCTGTACTGATCCTGAGTTACATCCTGTTTTATACTCCAGAGCTGCACTCACTATTCTGCTGGTGGAGTCACTGTGTACATACATTACTTATCCTGTACTGATCCTGAGTTACATCCTGTATTATACTCCAGAGCTGCACTCACTATTCTGCTGGTGCAGTCACTGTGTACATACATTACTTATCCTGTACTGATCCTGAGTTACATCCTGTTATTATACTCCAGAGCTGCACTCACTATTCTGCTGGTGCAGTCACTGCGTACATACATTACTTATCCTGTACTGATCCTGAGTTACATCCTGTATTATACTCCGGAGCTGCACTCACTATTCTGCTGGTGCAGTCACTGTGTACATACATTACTTATCCTGGACTGATCCTGAGTTACATCCTGTATTATACTCCAGAGCTGCACTCACTATTCTGCTGGTGGAGTCACTGTGTACATACATTACTTATCCTGTACTGATCCTGAGTTACATCCTGTATTATACTCCAGAGCTGCACTCACTATTCTGCTGGTGCAGTCACTGTGTACATACATTACTTATCCTGGACTGATCCTGAGTTTTACATCAAGACACGGAGGCTTCGTATTGCTTACTCCTTCTTTACTTCCACCAATAGCAGCAAAGGAGAAATTAACATAATCAAAACAACAATGGATCCTCCCCTAACAGATCCTATAATAAGCAGTGTCCTCTTTATATCTTCCTCTTTCTTTGCTGCTCCACCAAAGCTAAGTGATCTATATGTTCAATTATGTGATTTTAGATTGGGAAGCAATTATGTATTTGCATGGTATTTTATTACTTGCCTAGTATATATAGACTTTTCTGCCTGTAACAGGGTCTCCCCCTTGTTCCCTCATTTGTGGAGTTTTTATCGCTGTATTACTGTATTCCCATACACCTATTGCGGCCTTCATATGGGGGCTGTCCCCCCCCCCCCTCTCTTTCCCCTCTGCTTTGTTTCATCGGCGATTTATCCCCTGAATTGTTTCCTCTTTGGGGTGTTTTGCCTTGACCCCCCTCCTCTCCCACTACCTTAGTCGCCGCTCCGATTCCTTCCCTCTGGTCCCCGGCGGCAGAGGTTCTCGGCGGCATATTTCTGTAACTTCCCGCGGCTCCGAGATCTCGCGAGATCTCGGCGGCCATCTTGGGAGCTCCCGCCCGTCCTATCGCGGGATTTGGGAGCGCTCACCAGTGCCTTGCTACTCTCAAGCGGCTCCGGATCGGCTCCTGCTATAGTGCGGCGCTTGGGGTGATTAACCCCTGTTTAGGTTAGCTTCTGCCTCAATTTAGGCACCTTTAGATTAGGTTCCCCCATTGGTTACCCTGCATTTAGATTTTAGCTATATAATAAACTAAACCATGTCCTCAGACCGCTCTCCCTCTGGGCCTAATCCACCCCCACCCACAGGGGACCCCAGCTTGTCAGTCATGAGTTCACAGGCCCTGGAGCTACAACGCTCAGTGTCTAGTGCCATTGTAGAGGCCATGGGATCCATGTCCTCAATGATCTCTCAGACCATATCTCAGGCCTTATCTGCCCATGCTCCTGGCCCCTCTAATCTAATGCCTACACCCACTATCCCGCAGCCTACCATTGAACCTCCTGCCCAGGAGACTTTGACTGGTGTGATCCAAGCCACCCATGATAGCGCGCTTAGTTCGCGCAAAAGAGCCTTACCGCGCCAGGCAGAAAGGGCGCGAACGTGGAAATGTGCTAGAGCACAAACTGATGATATAGATTCTGATAATGAATCGGACATGGAGGCTTATGCGGAGGCAAGTGACCACTCTGAAGGAGTGTTAGAGATGGAACCTGAGTTTCCAAGCACCTCAGGCCCTAGGCCTTCCACATCTGGGTCCGTGGGCGCATCCACCTCTGCCCCTAACACGGCATCTGCCCTGGTGGATCCTTCTGGCAACCCACTATTTGACCCTGATGCCCTCCACCACCCTAGGTCGGCGGAGTGGATGCCGGTAGCTCATGTGAGCGACTACCTGGAGCATTGGGTGCGTCGTCCTCTCAGCAAAGAGGCGCGCAGCAAGCTCCGTGCAGAATGCCCTAGGCCATTGATCCCCAACAAGGTCTGTGAGACGCCATCTGTGGATCAAAAGATGACGCAGTTTTTGGCAAAAACCGGCTGGAATCCCCGTAAAGGGCTGGATTCCGCTATAAAGAGTTGTCAGGACAAGCTCCTCGACATTTTTGGCCCCCTTGCCAAAATCTTTGAAATGGCCGAATCGGCCAGAGTGGACGGCTCTCCGATTGATCCGGAGGAGCTTACTGGCTGGATACAAAGAGCCATTTGCATTGCGGGCAGCACCTATTCCTCCCTGTCCATTGAAAGGCGTAAAGCCATTCTTTTTAAGATTGACCCAAAATTGGCCAACCTGGCACTCACTGAGACAGGGAAGGATGCCCAGGGTCAGCTGTTCGGGGATTCCTTCATTAAGGACCTCAGCAGGTACGTTGGAGCATTTACCGCATTGGACAAGGCCCAGTCCTCCATGAAAAGGGTATTTCAGGGACGGGTCTCCACTAGGGCCGGCAGTAGTAGGGGCCGTCTGTCCGGCCGCTCCAGTTATCAAGCCCGCAGCTCGGGCAGAGGCTCCTTCAACCAGAGGCCTCCTTTCCAGGACCAAAGGAATCCTCCCTCGTTCTTCCCGGCCAGAGGCGGCCAATGGCGTTCCAGGTCGGTTAGAGGAAATCCGAACTACAGAAAATCTTTCGGTAAGTCTTTCCCCAGTGGGGACTTCTTTCACTCCTTGTGTAGGGGGCAGACTCCGTCTATGTTCCCACGTTTGGTCCAGCATCACATCAGATCCATGGGTGCTGAACACTGTGCAGGGGTTCCACATAGAACTTACGAGTTCGCCAGATCTCGTCCCTTCTCCCCCTCCCCTGGCACTACCGGACAGGGAGCTAGTGGACGTAGAACTTTTTTCCCTCTTGCACAAGGATGCAATAGAAAGGGCCCCTCCTACCCAAAGGGGCGTTCTCAGCCACATTTTTCTAGTTCAGAAAAAAGGGGGACAATTTCGTCCGGTCATAAATCTCCGGGCACTGAACTCTGTGGTGCGCTACCGCCACTTCAAGATGGAGGGGATTCACCTCCTTCGGGACTTGCTGATTCCGGGGGACTGGATGGTGAAGCTGGACCTCAAGGATGCCTATCTGACGGTCCCGATTGCCTCCTCCTCCAGGGATCTTCTGCGCTTCCTGTGGAAGGGCGAAGTGTGGCGCTTCACTTGCCTACCGTTCGGTCTTTCCTCAGCGCCTTGGTGCTTCACCAAGTTACTGCGCCCAGTCATGGCCTGGCTTCGGAGCCGTGGGGTTCGTCTTGTCATTTACCTGGACGACATCCTCATTATGCACCAATGTCAGTCGTCTCTGCTGCAACATCTCCAGTGGACCTCGGATCTTCTGACGGGTCTGGGTTTTCTACTCAATCTCGAGAAATCCTGCCTCACACCGGCTCGACGTATGGAGTTTCTGGGCTTCACGGTGGACTCTGTCGCGGAATCTCTCAGCCTCCCTGCAGAGAAATTGAGGACGATACGCAAGGAGTTGAGACATGCTCTCTCAACTCCCTCTCTATCCCTACGCCACCTGGCTCGCATCATTGGGTTACTTGCCTCCTCTATCCAGGCAGTCTTTCCCGCTCCGCTCCATTATCGGGCTTTACAGCGCCTGAAGATCGCCCACCTCCGTGCCGGGGCCTCGTTTGCAGACACTGTGATTCTGGATCGAGAAGCTCAGGAGGAACTTCGTTGGTGGTTGAGCAATTTGGAAGCCTGGAACGGCAGAGCAATCTTCGGATTCCAACCGGAATTCACGGTAGAGTCGGACGCGAGTCTCCAAGGATGGGGTGCCCACTGCGAGGGTATCTCCACTGGGGGTCGATGGTCGGAGTCAGAGACCCATCTGCACATCAACGCTCTGGAACTTCTAGCGGGTTCGTTTGCCATCAGGAGTTTCACCAAGGGCATAGCTCATGCATGCATCCGTCTACGCATGGACAATGTGTCGGCGGTCCGATACGTCAATCACCTAGGCGGCACTCAATCGGCCACCTTAGCCCGACTGGCGAAGGAGTTCTGGTCCTACTGTCTGTCCAGGGACATCATGATTCAAGCGGAGTACCTGCCGGGTCTTCACAACTACAAAGCGGATCGGAGTTCCCGATGCTTCACGGACGGCAGCGACTGGAGGCTGAATCCGGAAATGTTCTCCACAATCTCGGACATCTGGGGTCCTTGCTCCATAGACCTTTTTGCTTCCCGGCTCAATACTCACCTGTCCAGGTTCTTCAGCTGGCGGCCGGACCCGGAGGCAGAAGCGGTGGATGCGTTTCTACAGGACTGGTCCTCAGGCCTACATTACGCGTTTCCACCGTTTGCCATGATTCCGAGGATGTTGCTACAGACTCGGCGTCAGATGGCGGAACTGGTGGTGGTGATCCCCTTCTGGGGATCTCAAGCCTGGTACCCGATCCTCCTAGAACTCCTGGTCGATGTACCTCTCCTACTCCCGACGCGGACGGATCTCCTCCAGGACCCTCTGGGTGCCCCACATCCCCTGCTGGTCGAAGGCTCCCTTCAACTTCTTGCGTGCCGAATTTCAGGACTCCAGGAGAGGTCGAGGGAATTTCGGAGGCAACTAGACGCCTCCTGGACAACGCTTGGGCTCCCGGCACCCGAAAATCTTACCGGGCAGCTTGGGGATCTTGGGTTAGCTGGTGCATGGAACGGGACCTGGATCCCGTTTCGGCATCTGTAACCCATTTGTTGCAATTCCTGACTTCTCTCTTTGAGGCAGGGAAAGCTTATCGGACCATCAATTTGTTCCGTTCTGCGATTTCCTCGACTCATCAGGGATTTGATGGCGTTCCTGCTGGTCAACACCCTTTAGTGTCTCGACTTTTACGTGGCTCACGCTTGTCTCGGCCTCCTCGGCCACGTTTCACCACTACGTGGGATGTTTCCCTGGTCCTTTCTTTCCTCTCTTCCTGGCCCGACAACGCGGCTCTTTCCCTCCGTCAACTGTCAGCCAAGTTGCTGACCCTTTTTTGCCTGATTTCCTGTAAGAGGATTTCTGATGTCAGGGCTCTGGATCACGATGCCAGATCCTTTACTCCCGAGGGTGTTACTTTTAACATCACGCGGCGCACCAAGACCAATATTCGGTCTGTGTCCTATCCCAGTTTTCCGTCTTCCCCGGCACTCTGTCCTGTAGCTTGTCTACGGGAATATGAGTTGCGCACTCGTGCTCACCGGTCTGCGGACGCTCCGCAGCTTTTCCTCTCTATTCGCCATCCCTTTGGTCCGGTTACCAGTCCCACTTTGGCGCGTTGGATGAAGTGGGTCATGTCCCTTTCTGGGATTGATACGACGATCTTTACCGCTCACTCGGCCAGGGGCGCGGCTGCTACTGCCCTGGCGGTTTCGGGGGCTCGTTTGGAGGACATTCTGCGTCTGGCTGACTGGTCTAGGGCCACGACGTTCACAGAGTTTTATTTCCGTCCTCCCCCTCATGTGTTTTCATCTATTATTGAGCAGCTTTGAACTTGCAATACGAAGCCTCCGTGTCTTGATGTAAAACTTAATGATTTTCCTATTTCATGACGTAAAGTCATAGTTTTATTAAAGACACGGAGGCGAGTATTGCCCGCCCTAGGTTTCTCCTGCCCACCCTATTATTATTACTGTTATGGTATTATTATTGACTATTACGCTGTATCTGTTGTTATTTATGTTATTTTACCGTTGAGGTTTGTTATGGTTCTATTTCAGCGACCTTTTTAATGTACGACCGTTATAGGGTCGAGATTGCGTATTTTTACCCATGTGTTTACACTGGCTATATTATTTATTCTGTTTCAGGTTGAAAACTCCTTGGCAGATGGAATTCCAAGTTGTTCCAGGTTTCCTGAGATGTTAGCCATGTTGGCTTGAGTTCTTCAGTTGGAGGGACAAGAATGGTCGGTGTCGGAGCCAGTTCCAGTTCGGTTCGTTTTCAGTTAGGGTTTGACGGTTGGTGTCGTGGATTCAAAGAAAGAGGAAGATATAAAGAGGACACTGCTTATTATAGGATCTGTTAGGGGAGGATCCATTGTTGTTTTGATTATGTTAATTTCTCCTTTGCTGCTATTGGTGGAAGTAAAGAAGGAGTAAGCAATACTCGCCTCCGTGTCTTTAATAAAACTATGACTTTACGTCATGAAATAGGAAAATCATTAAGTTACATCCTGTATTATACTCCAGAGCTGCACTCATTATTCTGCTGGTGCAGTCACTGTGTACATACATTACTTAACCTGTGCTGATCCTGAGTTACATCCTGTATTATACTCCAGAGCTGCACTCACTATTCTGCTGGTGCAGTCACTGTGTACATACATTACTTATCCTGTACTGATCCTGAGTTACATCCTGTATTATACTCCAGAGCTGCACTCACTATTCTGCTGGTGGAGTCACTGTGTACATACATTACTTATCCTGTACTGATCCTGAGTTACATCCTGTTTTATACTCCAGAGCTGCATTAACTATTCTGCTGGTGGAGTCACTGTGTACATACATTACTTATCCTGTACTGATCCTGAGTTACATCCTGTATTATACTCCAGAGCTGCACTCACTATTCTGTTGGTGCAGTCACTGTGTACATACATTACTTATCCTGTACTGATCCTGAGTTACATCCTGTATTATACTCCAGAGCTGCACTCACTATTCTGCTGGTGCAGTCACTGTGTACATACATTACTTATCCTGTACTGATCCTGAGTTACATCCTGTTATTATACTCCAGAACTGCACTCACTATTCTGCTGGTGCAGTCACTGCGTACTTACATTACTTATCCTGTACTGATCCTGAGTTACATCCTGTATTATACTCCGGAGCTGCACTCACTATTCTGCTGGTGCAGTCACTGTGTACATACATTACTTATCCTGGACTGATCCTGAGTTACATCCTGTATTATACTCCAGAGCTGCACTCACTATTCTGCTGGTGGAGTCACTGTGTACATACATTACTTATCCTGGACTGATCCTGAGTTACATCCTGTATTATACTCCAGAGCTGCACTCACTATTCTGCTGGTGCAGTCACTGTGTATATACATTACTTATCCTGTACTGATCCTGAGTTACATCCTGTATTATACTCCAGAGCTGCACTTACTATTCTGCTGGTGCAGTCACTGTGTACATACATTACTTATCCTGTACTGATCCTGAATTACATCCTGTATTATACTCCAGAGCTGCACTCACTATTCTGCTGGTGCAGTCACTGTGTACATACATTACTTATCCTGTACTGATCGTGAGTAAAATCCTGTATTATACTCCAGAGCTGCACTCACTATTCTGCAGGTGCAGTCACTCTGTACATACATTACTTATCCTGTACTGATCGTGAGTAAAATCCTGTATTATACTCCAGAGCTGCACTCACTATTCTGCAGGTGCAGTCACTCTGTACATACATTACTTATCCTGTACTGATCCTGAGTTACATCCTGTATTATACTCCAGAGCTGCACTCACTATTCTGCTGGTGCAGTCACTGTGTACATACATTACTTATCCTGTACTGATCCTGAGTTACATCCTGTATTATACTCCAGAGCTGCACTCACTATTCTGCTGGTGCAGTCACTGTGTACATACATTACTTATCCTGTACTGATCCTGAGTTACATCCTGTATTATACTCCAGAGCTGCACTCACTATTCTGCTGGTGCTGTCACTCTGTACATACATTACTTATCCTGTACTGATCCTGAGTTACATCCTGTATTATACTCCAGAGCTGCACTCACTATTCTGCTGGTGCAGTCACTGTGTACATACATTACTTATTCTGTACTGATCCTGAGTTACATCCTGTATTATACTCCAGAGCTGCACTCATTATTCTGCTGGTGCAGTCACTGTGTACATACATTACTTATCCTGTACTGATCCTGAGTTACATCCTGTATTATACTCCAGAGCTGCACTCACTATTCTGCTGGTGCAGTCACTGTGTACATACATTACTTATCCTGTACTGATCCTGAGTTACATCCTGTATTATACTCCAGAGCTGCACTCACTATTCTGCTGGTGCAGTCACTGTGTACATACATTACTTATCCTGTACTGATCCTGAGTTACATCCTGTATTATACTCCAGAGCTGCATTCACTATTCTGCTGGTGGAGTCACTGTGTACATACATTACTTATCCTGTACTGATCCTGAGTGACATCCTGGATTATACTCCAGAGCTGCACTCACTATTCTGCTGGTGCAGTCACTGTGTACATACATTACTTATCCTGTACTAATCCTGAGTTACATCCTATATTATACTCCAGAGCTGCACTCACTATTCTGCTGGTGCAGTCACTGTGTACATACATAACTTATCCTGTACTGATCCTGAGTTACATCCTGTATTATACTCCAGAGCTGCACTCACTATTCTGCTGGTGCAGTCACTGTGTACATACATTACTTATCCTGTACTGATCCTGAGTTACATCCTGTATTATACTCCAGAGCTGCACTCACTATTATGCTGGTGCAGTCACTGTGTACATACATTACTTATCCTGTACTAATCCTGAGTTACATCCTATATTATACTCCAGAGCTGCACTCACTATTCTGCTGGTGCAGTCACTGTGTACATACATTACTTATCCTGTACTGATCCTGAGTTACATCCTGTATTATACTCCAGAGCTGCACTCACTATTCTGCTGGTGCAGTCACTGTGTACATACATTACTTATCCTGTACTGATCCTGAGTTTTACAGCAAGACACGGAGGCTTCGTATTGCTTACTCCTTCTTTACTTCCACCAATAGCAGCAAAGGAGAAATTAACATAATCAAAACAATAAAGGATCCTCCCCAAACAGATCCTATAATAAGCAGTGTCCTCTTTATATCTTCCTCTTTCTTTGCTGCTCCACCAAAGCTAAGTGACCTATATATTCGATTATGTGATTTAGATTTTGAAGCAATTTTATGTCTTTTCATGGCGTTTTAATACTGGCCTAGTAGATAGATATATATATGCTGTTCTGACCTATATCCAGGTCTCCTCCCCCCTTTTTTCCCTTCATTGATGAGATTTTATCACAGTATATTCTGTATTCCCTTCATTTGGGGGCCGCCCCCCCCCCCCTCTCTTCCCCTTTGCGTTTCTTCATCGGCGGTTTTATCCCCTGTAGCCTTTCGTCTTGGGGGTGAGTTCTTTTGACCCCCCTCCTCTCCCACTACCTTAGTCGCCGCTCCGATTCCTTCCCTCTGCTCTCCGGCGGCATAGGTTATCGGCGGCAGGTTTCTTTAGCCTCCCGCGGCTCCGAGATCTCGCGAGATCTCGGCGGCCATCTTGGGAGCTCCCGCCCGTCTTCTCGCGGGATTTCGGAGCGCTCTCCAGTGCATTGCTGCTCCTCTCGGCTCCGGATCGGCTCCTGCCTTACTGCGGCGCTTGGGGTGATTAACCCCTGTTTAGGTTAGTTGTTTTCTACCCGAGATTAGCACCATTAGATTAGGTACCCCATCGGCCACCAGGCATTTACTTTTTAGATCTTTAATAACTAGATCATGTCCTCAGATCGCTCTCCCTCTGGGCCTAATCCCCCCCCACCCACTGGGGACCCCAGCCTGCCAGGCATGAGTGCACAGGCCCTGGAGCTTCATCGCACAGTGTCTAGTGCCATTGTAGAGGCCATGGGATCCATGTCCTCAATGATCTCTCAGACCATATCTCAGGCCTTATCTGCCCATGCTCCTGGCCCCTCTAATCTAATGCCTGCACTCACTAGCCCGCAGCCTACCATTGAACCTCCTGCCCAGGAGACATTGACTGGTGTGATCCAAGCCACCCATGATAGCGCGCTTAGATCGCGCAAAAGAGCCTTACCGCGCCAGGCAGAAAGGGCGCGAACGTGGAAATGTGCTAGAGCACAAACTCATGACATAGATTCTGATATTGAATCGGACATGGAGGCTTATGCGGAGGCAAGTGACCACTCTGATGGAGTGTTAGAGATGGAACCTCAGTTTCCAAGCACCTCAGGCCCTAGGCCTTCCACATCTGAGTCCGTGGGCGCATCCACCTCTGCCCCTAACACGGCTTCTACCCTGGTGGATCCTTCTGGTAACCCACTATTTGATCCTGATGCCCTCCACCACCCTAGGTCGGCGGAGTGGTTGCCGGTAGCTCATGTGAGCGATTACTTGGAGCATTGGGTGCGTCGTCCTCTCAGCAAAGAGGCGCGCAGCAAGCTCCGTGCAGAATGCCCCAGACCATTGATCCCTAACAAGGTCTGTGAGACCCCATCTGTGGATCAGAAGATGACTCAGTTTTTAACTAAAACCGGCTGGAATCCCCGTAAAGGACTGGATTCCGCTATTAAGAGTTGTCAGGATAAGCTCCTCGACATTTTTGGCCCCCTCGCCAAAATCTTTGAAATGGCCGAATCGGCCAAAGTGGACGGCTCTCCGATAGATCCGGAGGAGCTTACTGGCTGGATACAGAGAGCCATTTGTATTGCGGGCAGCACCAACTCCTCCCTGTCCATTGAAAGGCGTAAAGCCATCCTTTTTAAAATTGACCCAAAATTGGCCAACCTGGCACTTACTGAGACAGGGAAGGATGCTCAGGGTCAACTGTTCGGGGATTCCTTCATCAAGGACCTCAGCAGGTACGTTGGAGCGTTTACCGCATTGGACAAGGCCCAGTCCTCCATGAGAAGGGTATTTCAGGGACGGGTCTCCACTAGGGTCGGCAGTAGTAGGGGCCGTCTGTCCGGCCGTTCCAGTTATCATGCCCGCAGCTCGGGCAGAGGCTCCTTCAACCAGAGGCCTCCTTTCCAGGACCAAAGAAATCCCCCCTCGTTCTTCCCGGCCAGAGGCGGCCAATGGCGTTCCAGGTCGGTTAGAGGGAATCCGAACTACAGAAAATCTTTCGGTAAGTCTTTCCCCAGTGGGGACTTCTTTCACTCCTTGTGTAGGGGGCAGACTCCGTCTATGTTCCCACGTTTGGTCCAGCATCACATCAGATCCATGGGTGCTGAACACTGTGCAGGGGTTCCACATAGAACTTACGAGTTCGCCAGATCTCGTCCCTTCTCCCCCTCCCCTGGCACTACCGGACAGGGAACTAGTGGATGTAGAACTTTTTTCCCTCTTGCACAAGGATGCGATAGAAAGGGCCCCTCCTACCCAAAGGGGCGTTCTCAGCCACATTTTTCTAGTCCAGAAAAAAGGGGGACAATTTCGTCCGGTCATAAATCTCCGGGCACTGAACTCTGTGGTGCGCTACCGCCACTTCAAGATGGAGGGGATTCACCTCCTTCGGGACTTGCTGATTCCGGGGGACTGGATGGTGAAGCTGGATCTCAAGGATGCCTATCTGACGGTCCCGATTGCCTCCTCCTCCAGGGATCTTCTGCGCTTCCTGTGGAAGGGCGAAGTGTGGCGCTTCACTTGCCTACCGTTCGGTCTTTCCTCAGCGCCTTGGTGCTTCACCAAGTTACTGCGCCCAGTCATGGCCTGGCTTCGGAGCCGTGGGGTTCGTCTTGTCATTTACCTGGACGACATCCTCATTATGCACCAATGTCAGTCGTCTCTGCTGCAACACCTCCAGTGGACCTCGGATCTTCTGACGGGTCTGGGTTTTCTACTCAATCTCGAGAAATCCTGCCTCACACCGGCTCGACGTATCGAGTTTCTGGGCTTCACGGTGGACTCTGTCGCGGAATCTCTCAGCCTCCCTGCAGAGAAATTGCGGACGATACGCAAGGAGTTGAGACATGCTCTCTCAACTCCCTCTCTATCCCTACGCCACCTGGCTCGCATCATTGGGTTACTTGCCTCCTCTATCCAGGCAGTCTTTCCCGCTCCGCTCCATTATCGGGCTTTACAGCGCCTGAAGATCGCCCACCTCCGTGCCGGGGCCTCGTTTGCAGACACTGTGATTCTGGATCAAGAAGCTCAGGAGGAACTTCGTTGGTGGTTGAGCAATTTGGAAGCCTGGAACGGCAGAGCAATCTTCGGATTCCAACCGGAATTCACGGTAGAGTCGGACGCGAGTCTCCAAGGATGGGGTGCCCACTGCGAGGGTATCTCCACTGGGGGTCGATGGTCGGAGTCAGAGACCCATCTGCACATCAACGCTCTGGAACTTCTAGCGGGTTCGTTTGCCATCAGGAGTTTCACCAAGGGCATAGCTCATGCATGCATCCGTCTACGCATGGACAATGTGTCGGCGGTCCGATACGTCAATCACCTAGGCGGCACTCAATCGGCCACCTTAGCCCGACTGGCGAAGGAGTTCTGGTCCTACTGTCTGTCCAGGGACATCATGATTCAAGCGGAGTACCTGCCGGGTCTTCACAACTACAAAGCGGATCGGAGTTCCCGATGCTTCACGGACGGCAGCGACTGGAGGCTGAATCCGGAAATGTTCTCCACAATCTCGGACATCTGGGGTCCTTGCTCCATAGACCTTTTTGCTTCCCGGCTCAATACTCACCTGTCCAGGTTCTTCAGCTGGCGGCCGGACCCGGAGGCAGAAGCGGTGGATGCGTTTCTACAGGACTGGTCCTCAGGCCTACATTACGCGTTTCCACCGTTTGCCATGATTCCGAGGATGTTGCTACAGACTCGGCGTCAGATGGCGGAACTGGTGGTGGTGATTCCCTTCTGGGGATCTCAAGCCTGGTACCCGATCCTCCTAGAACTCCTGGTCGATGTACCTCTCCTACTCCCGACGCGGACGGATCTCCTCCAGGACCCTCTGGGTGCCCCACATCCCCTGCTGGTCGAAGGCTCCCTTCAACTTCTTGCGTGCCGAATTTCAGGACTCCAGGAGAGGTCGAGGGAATTTCGGAGGCAACTAGACGCCTCCTGGACAACGCTTGGGCTCCCGGCACCCGAAAATCTTACCGGGCAGCTTGGGGATCTTGGGTTAGCTGGTGCATGGAACGGGACCTGGATCCCGTTTCGGCATCTGTAACCCATTTGTTGCAATTCCTGACTTCTCTCTTTGAGGCAGGGAAAGCTTATCGGACCATCAATTTGTTCCGTTCTGCGATTTCCTCGACTCATCAGGGATTTGATGGTGTTCCGGCTGGTCAACACCCTTTAGTGTCTCGACTTTTACGTGGCTCACGCTTGTCTCGGCCTCCTCGGCCACGTTTCACCACTACGTGGGATGTTTCCCTGGTCCTTTCTTTCCTCTCTTCCTGGCCCGACAACGCGGCTCTTTCCCTCCGTCAACTGTCAGCCAAGTTGCTGACCCTTTTTTGCCTGATTTCCTGTAAGAGGATCTCTGATGTCAGGGCTCTGGATCACGATGCCAGATCCTTTACTCCCGAGGGTGTTACTTTTAACATCACGCGGCGCACCAAGACCAATATTCGGTCTGTGTCCTATCCCAGTTTTCCATCTTCCCCGGCGCTCTGTCCTGTAGCTTGTCTACGGGAATATGAGTTGCGCACTCGTGCTCACCGGTCTGCGGACGTTCCGCAGCTTTTCCTCTCTATTCGCCATCCCTTTGGTCCGGTTACCAGTCCCACTTTGGCGCGTTGGATGAAGTGGGTCATGTCCCTTTCTGGGATTGATACGACGATCTTTACCGCTCACTCGGCCAGAGGCGCGGCTGCTACTGCTCTGGCGGTTTCGGGGGCTCGTTTGGAGGACATTCTGCGTCTGGCTGACTGGTCTAGGGCCACGACGTTCACAGAGTTTTATTTCCGTCCTCCCCCTCATGTGTTTTCATCTATTATTGAGCAGCTTTGAACTTGCAATACGAAGCCTCCGTGTCTTGATGTAAAACTTAATGATTTTCCTATTTCATGACGTAAAGTCATAGTTTTATTAAAGACACGGAGGCGAGTATTGCCCGCCCTAGGTTTCTCTTGCCCACCCTATTATTATTTTTAATGTTATGGTATTATTATTGATTATTACACTGTTTCTGTGGTTATTTATGACATTTTACCGTCAAGATTGATTATGGTTCTGTTAAGCGACCTTTTTAATGTACGACCGTTATAGGGTCGAGATTGCACATTTGTACCCATGTGTTTACACTGGCTATATTATTTGTTTTGTTTCAGGTTGAAAAATCCTTGGCAGATGGCATTCCGTGTTGTTCCAGGTTTCCTGAAATGTTAGCCATGTTGGCTTGAGTTCTTCAGTTGGAGGGAGAAGAATGGTCGGTGTCGGAACCAGTTCCAGTTCGGTTCGTTTTCGGTTATGGTTTGGCGGTTGGTGTCGTGGATTCAAAGAAAGAGGAAGATATAAAGAGGACACTGCTTATTATAGGATCTGTTTGGGGAGGATCCTTTATTGTTTTGATTATGTTAATTTCTCCTTTGCTGCTATTGGTGGAAGTAAAGAAGGAGTAAGCAATACTCGCCTCCGTGTCTTTAATAAAACTATGACTTTACGTCATGAAATAGGAAAATCATTAAGTTACATCCTGCATTATACTGCAGAGCTGCACTCACTATTCTGCTGGTGCAGTCACTGTGTACATACATTACTTATCCTGTACTGATCCTGAGTTACATCCTGCATTATACTCCAGAGCTGCACTCACTATTCAGCTGGTTCAGTCACTGTGTACATACATTACATTACTTATTCAGTAACTATACAAGTGCACGAAAAAAATTAAAGAAGAGAAGATACAAAAGATTCTTCCGGCATCAGGATTATCCAGAGATCAAACTGCTTCTCGACTGGAGGCCACATTATTAATATTCATCCCGCTCGCCCGGCGGACAGTGCTCATCCGTCTGGAGATCTGCAATTAATTATTGGCGCCCCCCCCCCCCTCCTCCCTGCCTCCCTTGTTATTCTTTTCAAGAACAATAGAAAGTTAAACCTAAATGGTCATTAACATTTATAGTTTCTGGACTTGGAGTGGAAATTAAGACTCCGCTCCTGCAGCAGTAACATCGCTCCTCCAGTCCTCCTGACATTTAAGGATAGTAATGGACGAACATCGGCGAAATGTTCAGGAACCAGGCATTCGCAGCGGACCCTATTGACTTTAATGGCAGGCGAACCTGAAAAACCTTCAGTTTATTTTTGCAGCCACCAAATACTTAGTAGAAGAGCACAAATAGTCCCACAACATGGACAGTGACATACCAGAGGGGATCAATGGCAAAAATTCCCACAAAAAATATGTATTTTAATCATCAGGGGCCATTTTTATGCGTCTTGAAGAGAAACTCTCAAAAATGTACCTTGCTGGAGCCTAGAAATTTTTTATTTTAGGCCACGGTAGTACAGGCCCCAAAAATTAGGCATTCACCTGACAGAAAAGGTATTTTATGCTGCTGTATATACAGTACAGACCAAAAGTTTGGACACACCTTCTCATTCAAAGAGTTTTCTTTATTTTCATGACTATGAAGGCATCAAAACTATGAATTAACACATGTGGAATTATATACATAACAAACAAGTGTGAAACAACTGAAAATATGTCATATTCTAGGTTCTTCAAAGTAGCCACCTTTTGCTTTGATTACTGCTTTGCACACTCTTGGTATTCTCTTGATGAGCTTCAAGAGGTAGTCCCCTGAAATGGTCTTCCAACAGTCTTGAAGGAGTTCCCAGAGATGCTTAGCACTTGTTGGCCCTTTTGCCTTCACTCTGCGGTCCAGCTCACCCCAAACCATCTCGATTGGGTTCAGGTCCGGTGACTGTGGAGGCCAGGTCATCTGGCGCAGCACCCCATCACTCTCCTTCATGGTCAAATAGCCCTTACTTTCAACGTTTTCCAAATTTTTCGACTGACTGACTGACCTTCATTTCTTAAAGTAATGATGGCCACTAGTTTTTCTTTACTTAGCTGCTTTTTTCTTGCCATAATACAAATTCTAACAGTCTATTCAGTAGGACTATCAGCTGTGTATCCACCTGACTTCTCCTCAACGCAACTGATGGTCCCAACCCGATTTATAAGGCAAGAAATCCCACTTATTAAACCTGACCGGGCACACCTGTGAAGTGAAAACCATTTCAGGGGACTACCTCTTGAAGCTCATCAAGAGAATGCCAAGAGTGTGCAAAGCAGCAATCAAAGCAAAAAGGTGGCTACTTTGAAGAACCTAGAATATGACATATTTTCAGTTGTTTCACACTTGTTTGTTATGTATATAATTCCACATGTGTTAATTCATAGTTTTGATGCCTTCATAGTCATGAAAATAAAGAAAACTCTTTGAATGAGAAGGTGTGTCCAAACTTTTGGTCTTTACTGTACATCGTAAAAAGATTTGTGGATAGCTCACCACCCTCCTCAGTCAGGTAAAGGTGCTCTAGTCGAGGGGCTGCTCACTCAAACAGTCCAATAGTGCAAGGTAAAATAGGTGAATGAACGACTGGCACTCACTATGTGGTACACATCAAACAACTATTTATTAATTACCCGTCCGCTCACGGTGGAGTGGTGGCAGGAAAGCATATAATTTAAAACAACATTACATTCAATATAGTTTAAAAAACCCCTAAAAGAATAAAATGCAATATTGTAAAATACAATATAATGCTCTGGTTATAAAAGGAAACGCATATATCTGGACAGAGTTTCCTGAAAAACTCTATGTAGTGCAGCACTATCGATTTGCAGTAGATGTCCTAACAATTCATAAAGAGGGTGCTGTCTCTTTAGATCGAATAGCACTTAAGTCCACTCACATCAAGCTCAGTGTCCACAGTATAATATTGTATGGATATGTAGAGAGAATCTCTAAATCGCACATCCTCATACCTATGCTTCTGATATACAACTGTTTTCAATTATCAGCATTTCTTATGATAAAACATGGCTATACAGCGATGCTATCAATCATTTGCTGTGCACTATAAAGAGGCAATTAGTATACAGTTTGATCAAAGCGCATAGGCCCACTTACCGCGACAAGGTTGCCTCTTGTTTAAGTGGGAACCTACTCTAACCATGGCGCAGAGCCGTGCGGCGACCACCACGCCTCCAATTGTAAACAGTTGTATATCAGAAGCATAGGTATGAGGATGTGCGATTTAGAGATTCTCTCTACATATTCATACAATTTATGCTATAAACTTCTTTTCCCCCCTCCCCTGAATCAGCGCTCCTCCCCATGTGGCTCAGGTGCTTTTTAATTAGCAGAAGTCTGCAAAGGGTCTATAAATTCCTACCACATCTCAGTTGGAGTTCCTGAGAGGCTGTGAACAGGTGAGCCATTTGCACCAGTTCACATGCGGCGCTGGACGGCGGCCGTCTCTGCTTCTGTGCCGTGCCGGTGGAGTGATGGGACCCGGGGCCCAGGTGGCCTCACTGTACAGTGGGGCCGCTGTGCGGCTGCTGGGTCCTATTGCCTGCTGGAGCGGTGTGGAGGCGCGGTGGTCGCCGCACGGAGCCGCGCCATGGTTAGAGTAGGTTCCCACTTAAACAAGAGGCAACCTTGTCGCGGTAAGTGGGCCTATGCGCTTTGATCAAACTGTATACTAATTGTCTCTTTATAGTGCACAGCAAATGATTGATAGCATCGCTGTATAGCCATGTTTTATCATAAGAAATGCTGATAATTGAAAACAGTTGTATATCAGAAGCATAGGTATGAGGATGTGCGATTTAGAGATTCTCTCTACATATTCGTCCACAGTATAATAGTTCAGTTGATCCGGATCCAAAAGAAACTACAATCAACAATGACTTGTGAGGGTAATATTTAGGGAATATAGTATCCTTATATTTAGAATAATCTTCAGCAGTCTTTTCACCGATTTATAATACGGCCTTCAGTAGTTAAATAAGTAATCTATTTCAGGGAGATATCGCTTACCCCTATAGAAACGTCTTCAGCCGTCGGGTTTGACCGCTCACTGCACCGCTCGCTGCTCGGCGTCCTCGCACTCTGGTTTGAACACGTGATAACCCAGAGGTATCGCGGGACTTGAAGACTTACTTCCGCTATTCCTGCAAGAGGGTGCTTGTGATGAGATGAACAAATGGAGCGCTCCACTTATGAAGAATAATCTGAATCCTTTAGATGATATCCAGAATGATGCTGTAGACAGGGATATAACGCTAAACGCGTTTCGAAGACTTCCGTCCTCTTCCTCAGTAGTAGGGGTATAGCTACTGAGGAAGAGGACGGAAGTCTTCGAAACGCGTTTAGCGTTATATCCCTGTCTACAGCATCATTCTGGATATCATCTAAAGGATTCAGATTATTCTTCATAAGTGGAGCGCTCCATTTGTTCATCTCATCACAAGCACCCTCTTGCAGGAATAGCGGAAGTAAGTCTTCAAGTCCCGCGATACCTCTGGGTTATCACGTGTTCAAACCAGAGTGCGAGGACGCCGAGCAGCGAGCGGTGCAGTGAGCGGTCAAACCCGACGGCTGAAGACGTTTCTATAGGGGTAAGCGATATCTCCCTGAAATAGATTACTTATTTAACTACTGAAGGCCGTATTATAAATCGGTGAAAAGACTGCTGAAGATTATTCTAAATATAAGGATACTATATTCCCTAAATATTACCCTCACAAGTCATTGTTGATTGTAGTTTCTTTTGGATCCGGATCAACTGAACTATTATACTGTGGACACTGAGCTTGATGTGAGTGGACTTAAGTGCTATTCGATCTAAAGAGACAGCACCCTCTTTATGAATTGTTAGGACATCTACTGCAAATCGATAGTGCTGCACTACATAGAGTTTTTCAGGAAACTCTGTCCAGATATATGCGTTTCCTTTTATAACCAGAGCATTATATTGTATTTTACGATATTGCATTTTATTCTTTTTGGGG
This sequence comes from Bufo bufo, assembly GCF_905171765.1. Classification (NCBI taxonomy): domain Eukaryota; kingdom Metazoa; phylum Chordata; class Amphibia; order Anura; family Bufonidae; genus Bufo; species Bufo bufo. The sequence goes on from NC_053396.1 coordinate 225,930,590, forward strand.
TTTTTTAAACTATATTGAATGTAATGTTGTTTTAAATTATATGCTTTCCTGCCACCACTCCACCGTGAGCGGACGGGTAATTAATAAATAGTTGTTTGATGTGTACCACATAGTGAGTGCCAGTCGTTCATTCACCTACTTTACTGTACATCGCGTTATCTTGAAACAAAAGCCATCGAAAAGCAATTGAAGGTGTTTGCTTAACGCATTTAGTTTAGATAACATGTGTCATAAAGCATGTGTGTTAACTCTACTACATCTGTAAGACAAGGACCATTCTTTGTTCTGGGTGATGGCGGATATGTGTGGGCTGGCATGAGGAAATTCAATTACACGTGGTCGTCACAGGTGTTAAATTCCTCCGAGATCCATGCCTCATTCATTTTTAGAAATGTGAGGTAGTCCACACTGTTGTGAGCTAGGCGAGTGCGCTTATCGGTCACGATATCCCCTGCTGCGCTGAACGTCCTTTCGGACAGGACACTCGACGAGGGACAAGCCAAGAGTTCAATGGCAAATTGTGCCAGCTCTGGCTACAGGTCAAGCCTGCCCACCCAGTAGTCCAGGGGTTCCTCACTTCTCAGAGTGTCCACATCGGCCGTTAACCCGATGTAGTCGGACACCTGTCGGTCAAGGCGTTCCCTGAGGCTGGATCCGGAGGGCGGCTGTCGATGGGTTGGCTGAAAGAATGATCTCATATCCGAAGTTACCAACACATCTTCAAACCGCCCTCTTCTTGCAGACGCGGTAGGATTGGTACCCGCACCTGTTTCGCTGTGGTTGGCAATTCCTCTGCCAGTGCCCGCAACAGAAGAATGCAGCATCTTTTACAGAAAGGCCTGGAGATGCTGCATTCTGCGGGCCCTCTGTGATGCTGGTAACATGTCCGCCATTTTGTGTTTGTACCGGGGGTCTAATTACTTTGCCACCCAGTACTGTGCCCTTTATGCTTTTTATATGGTGGTCCCTCTTCAAACACTGGAGCATGAAGGCCCCCATTTGCACTAAATTGGAAGCGGTGGAGCGCCCTGGCTTCTGCACATAGATGGAGTAGCCCCCCTGAGAATTCATCCAGCATTGCGACTTCCTCATCTTCCTGCTCCTCGGCTTGATCAATGACACGACGCAATGCATGCTCCAGAAAGAAGGCGTGATGTACGATGTCACTGATGTCGCCCTGGCTGCGACTGACCAGTTTGATCTCATCAAATGGCCGCAGAAGTCTGCATGCATCGCGCATGAGCAGCCACTGGCGCGGAAAAAGAAACCAAGCTCCCAGAACCTGTCCTGCCGCAGAGTTTGCACAGGTAGTCGTTAACGGTGCGTTTCTGCTGGAGCAGCCTATCAAACATATACAAGGTGGAGTTCCATCGCGTCAGGCTGTCACAAATCAGACGTCTGACGGCAGGTGGTGTCGCCGCTGAACATCAGCAAGGCGAGCCATGGCCGTGTAAGATCTTCTAAAATGGACAGAGATTTTCCTGGCCTGCCGCAAGACGTCCTGGACCCCGGGGTATTTGGCAATGAATCCCTGCACGACTAAGTTCGGGACGTGTGCCATGCACGGCACGTGTGTCATTTTGCCCTGTTTCAGCGCGCTCAGCAGATTGGCACCGTTGTCGCACACCACTTTACTAACTGTCAAATTGAGCAGGGTTAGCCACTGATCGGCCTGTGACCGCAGAGCTGAAAGCAGTGCAGGACCGGTGTGGATCTTGGCTTCTAGGCACAACAGCCGCAGCACAGCATGGCAACGTCTTACCTGGGACGTCGACTAGTTTCTAGGGAGCTTAGGGTGCGCAGCGGAAGAGGCAGTAGCAGTGGAAAAGGAGGAGTCAGCCGAGGAGGAGACGGAGGATGGAGTAGGAGGAGGATAAGAGGCAGTCCTGCATGCAATCCGTGGTTGCAACACCAAATCCACACGGGAGCCACGGGTTACTTGCTTGACAGCCGTCAGAAGGTTCACCCAGTGGGCAGTAAAAGTTATGTACCTTCCCTGCCCGTGTTTGCTAGACCACGTGTCTGTGGTCAGATGTATCTTGGCACCGACACTGTGTGCCAGAAATATATTCACTTGCCGCTGAACGTGGCCATATAGCTCTGGGATGCCCTTCTGGGAGAAATATTTCCTTCCGGGGACTTCCATTGCGGTGTTCCAATGGCCACAAATTTTCTAAAGGCCTCCGAGTCCACCAGTTTATATGGCAGTAGTTGGCGGGCTAGCCGTTCCAACAAGCCAGCGGTCAGCCGTTGGACAAGAGGGTTATCCGGTGTCGTTAACTTTTTACGCTCGAACATTTAGGCCATGGAAGCCTGCCTTGTGCCAGATGAACGTGACGATGGCACGGTGGAAGGTGAAGTGGAGGACAAATGGGAGGAGAGAGGAAAAGGAGAAGAGGCAGGACGTGGAGCACCGGGAGTGTGGCTTTGTGGGTTCTGACGGTGTTGCTCCCACTGGGCTCGGTGATGGGAGGCCAGGTGCCTTCTTAAGGCGGTCCTCCCTAGGTGAGTGTTGGGCTTACCGCAACTTATGCGTTGACAGCACAGCCTGCAGATGGCAACACTATTGTCAGCAGCTATCACGTTAAAAAAAGCCCACACTGCGGAGCCATGTGCCGGTGTCCTGGGAGCACCAGATGTGACTGTGCATTGTGGATGGCTTGCTCCAGATACATTTGCAGTCTGCTTTTTGCCTCCTGTGCCCTGCGAGCTCTGCCTGCTTCTCCTCCCTATCTGCTGGTCTGTCTCTCCCTCTGAACTCCCCTCCTCTTCCTCTCTTGTGGGCACCCACGTGGCATCCATCGACACGTCATCATCGTCACCTTCACCACCACTGACATTTGAGATCTCAGAGTAGGCAGCAACAGCGGGGACCACACTCCTTGGGCTGATCTGGGTACTGTCATCGGACCGCTGGGTGGCAGCCGTTGCTACCTCCTCTTCCTCATCCAATGTCAAGAATGGCTGCACATCGGTAAGGTCTGGGAATGGATGGGAAAATAATTCCTCGAGTGGAGAGGTTATGGTGGTGGTGGTGGTGGTGTCTTTGGGGGTGCACACAGCAGAGAGTGAGGAGGGTGCAGATACAGAGAATTAGTAGGGTGCAGAAGGCTAAATGAGCCACTCAACCCACTCTGGTGCGTCTTTTGAAGTAATCACACGTGCCTTCTCCAACTTCCCACTTAGGCTCCGGCCTGGTGCACCTGCCCGACCCTACCAGCCCTGTTGAACGGCCTGCATCTTCCTCTGCCTGTCATTTTCAAAATGATCCTGTGCCAAAGTCCCTAGAGAAAAGCAGTATTTTTGGAAGCAGGTATATCGCAGGCCTCAATCAGTATTTGGTGGAAACAGGTATATCAAACCCCTTAATCAATATTTTGTGTAAGCAGGTATATCAATCCCCTTAATCAGTATTTTGTGGAAGCAGGTATATCACAGGCCTCAATCAATATTTTTTGGAAGCAGGTATATCAAACCCCTTAATCAGTATTTTGTGGAAGTAGGTATCTCGCAAGCCTCAATCAATATTTGGTGGAAGCAGGTATATCAATCCCTTTAATCAGTATTTTGTAGAAACAGATATATCACAGAACTCAATCAGTGTTTTCTGGAAGCAGGTATATCAATCCCCTTAATCAGTATTTTGTGGAAGCAGGTATATCGCAGGCCTCAATCAATATTTTGTGGAAGCAGGTATATCAAACCCCTCAATCAGTATTTTGTGGAAGCAGGTCTATCAATCCCCTTAATCAGTACTTTGTGGAAGCAGGTATATCGCAGGCCTCAATCAATATTTGGTGGAAGCAGGTATATCAAACCCCTTAATCAGTATTTTGTGGAAGTAGGTATCTCGCAAGCCTCAATCAATATTTGGTGGAAGCAGGTATATCAATCCCTTTAATCAGTATTTTGTAGAAACAGATATATCACAGAACTCAATCAGTGTTTTCTGGAAGCAGGTATATCAATCCCCTTAATCAGTATTTTGTGGAAGCAGGTATATCGCAGGCCTCAATCAATATTTTGTGGAAGCAGGTATATCAAACCCCTCAATCAGTATTTTGTGGAAGCAGGTCTATCAATCCCCTTAATCAGTACTTTGTGGAAGCAGGTATATCGCAGGCCTCAATCAATATTTGGTGGAAGCAGGTATATCAAACCCCTTATTCAGTATTTTGTTGAAGCAGGTATATCAAACCCCTTAATCAGTATTTTGTGGAAGAAGGTAAATCAATCCCCTTAATCAGTATTTTGTGGAAGCAGGTATATCGCAGGCCTCAATCAATATTTGGTGGTAACAGGTATATAAATCGCCTCAATCAGTATTTTGTGGAAGCAGGTATATCAATCCCATTAATCAGTATTTTGTGGAAGCAGGTATATCACACCCCTCAATCAGTTTTTTTTGGGGGCAACAGGTATATCACACCCTTTGCAAATAGTTGTTCCAATAGTGCTTGGCCCTCTATATAGCTGTGGTATCGCAGCAGAACCGCGCACAACTTCTGCACAATACAAATGCACTATAATATACTTCCTATGTTAGAAAGTATATTATAGGTATATCACACCCTTCAATCAGTTTTTTTGGGGGCAACAGGTATATCACACCAGTTGCATTTAGTTGTTTCAATAGCATTTGTCCCTCTGTATAGCCGCGGTATCGCCTCAGAACCGCACACAACTGCGGCACAATACAAATACACTATAATATATTTTCTATGTTACAAAGTATATTATGAGTATATCACACTCCTCAGTATATCACACCTATCGATAGCGCACCTATACCAGTCCTTATAATGACTTTTGTGGCCCTATTAGCTAGCGTTCGGTGTCCCTAACAGCCTGTCCCTGCTCCACAAAGCAACTTCCACAAAGCAACAGAATGTAAAATGTCGGCCAGATCGGGATTATTTATAAGGTAGGGGTGTGTCCATGTGCTGAAACGTCTCAATTGGCTGTCCTGTACCACCTGATGCAAAAGAATATGGCACCGGCGGACATCGCCATATGTTCGCATGCGCCGCCAAACGACCGCCGGGCGAACCGCAAGGCCATCTCTATTTAAGGACCTTAAAATTGTTTTTTGACATCAAAGCATTTGTCTGAGACCCTGTTTAGTTGAAGGGCGAGGACACTGAGCTGCGGTGGCATTTATAAATAAAAGTCAGTGTAACCTGTGAGCAGCGGCTCCTCGGTGACTTCTCATTGATTGTTTTCGTCTGTCACTTTGGATGAAGGTGACACCACTTGGGGAAATGAATAAAGCCAGCAATCGATGAGGGGCCACCAGAAGAGCATTTTCTTGATTGGATGACTTATTCTCTTGTCTTTTCTGGACATTTATAGACATTGCTCTTCAAAACTCAGTGAATATAATCCCTGAGGTCTCCGGGATGAATCTGCTGGCCTCCTCTACACAACAAAGAACAGACCTTCTATAGGAACGGAACACTGAACAAAAATATAAAAGGAACTCAAGACCCTTCAACTGATAATCTCTATCAAATGGAAGTTCCATGATCTCATCCATAGTAGGTGGGTCAGGATAATAAAGTCAAGAAAACCTTTAAAGCGTCTTTATTGTTCGGATAAGGTGACATTTTCCTCCTCCTCCAGCAACATGTAGACCTCCCTCCCTGCAAGATCTCTGTAAATGTCCTCAGTCACCCAATAATCCATCTAGTGTAAAACAGCAAGAGAAAGGAGGAGGATACAGCAAGATGTGACTGAGAGACTGCATGCTGTGAGAGGGGCCGAGGGGCAGAGCTCTGCAGGAGGAGCCCGTCCACTCAGCAGGCACGGGGACACTAATTACAACATTTTTAAATGACTCCCTATCTTGTCCACATCTGCAGGAGGAGGGAGGGGATATTTTGGCAATGTTCCACAGTGTTTATACTCATCCTGTTCAATCACTTTCTACATTGTATCATTTAGTAACAATTGTATAAAACCCAATGATTCTTGATAATTGCAATTCTTACCTTTGGTAGCATCCATTCCACCCACTGCATAAAGAGCCCCGACCGTGGATTTTCGTGGTTTGGTCCTAGGACTTTGCATCATCGATCTTCTTTCGGGTAAGAGATGGTATTTCATGGCTTCCATCAGAAGTTTCTGACACTCCAGATCATTGGTGAACATTGGGCTGTTTTCTAAATCTGCAAGTAACTGAACCCAAGATTTAGTCAGAAGCAGGAATCACTTCTCGTTTGGAAGGACTACCGACTGGACCTCCCGTTAACGCAGTCCACCCACAGCGACTGCATAAACTCATTAGCACAAAGCTAGGACACGTCCACTAATAAAAAATAATGCTTCTACTTGCTGACATCAAGCAGAGCTCCTGAAAACTTCCATAATGACCTAAATGTCTATAAGAAAGCAGTAGAACGGCTGATTAAAAGACTCACATTAATTTAGAGGGCCAACTATGATTTTTGATTTATTTTTCTGATACAGAGCGCCAAATCCCCTGCCTAGGCAAAGAGTGACAGATGTGCCCTTCCTTACTTGTCCTCTTGGCTTGTCACATCATGAAATGAGAGCCGGGTGCTGATCAGGTTTAAAAAACATGAATTTGCGATGCTCTGTCAGGAATTGTTCATGCTATATGTGTCTATGCAGCGCCACCCTGTGGTTGTGATGTAAATCACAGATGGGCTCGGGCCTCCCATGCATGTTACAGTGGGCTCCTGACCACAGTCCCCTGTGATTGGTCTTTATTACCTCACTAGCTTTCTACCTACTCCTGGATATCGGACCTTGGATTGCCCTGATATTGCCTCTGACTTCTGTTTCTGTTATTGACATTATTTCCTGGTTCTGCCTTGGTGTGGTAATTTGGACTTTGTTTCTCATGCTTTGGTTTGGACCCTGGCTTGTACTTGTATCAGATCTGGTTCTTGTCTGGATCTGACCTGCTTTGTCTAACTATCCTTTTTATCTTGGTTTCTGTGCCTTAGCAAGGTAGGGGCCTTTGCCCAGTTGGAGGCCGCTGTTTATGGTGGGTTGTCCAAGAAGGCAGGGGTGGTGGTAGGTTGGAGACTTGGGGATGCATGGACAGCTACAGTACCCTACGTGACAGAATCACAGGACATAGTTTTACTTTTTGCGGTGCTTGTTCCTTTTTGGAATGGATCCATTGGAGCAATGGAAGGTAAGTACATGAAAATTAAGCTCCTAAGCTCAGTCTAGCGGTAGCTGTATATATATGTATATGATAAACTCCTACATTTTCTATAGTGGTGATTGTACCACTTAGTAGAAGCTCCCACTAGGGGCGATGCTCTGTTGGATCTGGTAATCTCTAATAATGCAGAGCTTGTTGGAAATGTTACTGTTCGAGAAACACTAAGTAATAGTGACCACAATATAATTCTATTCCCCCTAAACTATAAGAAGCAAACTCTGTCAGGCAGAGCAAAGACACTGAATTTCAAAAAGGCTAAGTTCCCTGGGTTGAGGGCAGCATTTCAGGGCATAGACTGGGAGCAGCTATTGTCACATAATACTACTGAGGATAAATGGGAGAGCTTCAAATCCACATTGAGTAATTGCACTAAAAAACCTATCCCTTTATGGAACAAGTATAAACGGCTAAAATTAAACCCCCCATGGCTTACAGCTACTGTAAAAGGGCAATAAAGGACAAAAAGAGAGCATTTAAAAAATACAAATCTGAGGGGTCAGCTGTAGCGTTTGAAGATTACAAAGGGCTTAATAAAATCTGTAAAAAGAAGATAAAATTTGCAAAAATAGAGAAAACGAAAAGTAGGTGGCAAAAGAGAGCAAAACAAATCCCCAAAAATTCTTTAAATATATAAATGCTAAAAAACCTAGGTCTGAGCAGGTAGGTCCCCTAAATAATGGTAAAGGGAGGTAGTCACTGAAGATAAGGAAAAGGCAGAGCTACTAAATGTTTTTTTTAGCTCTGTATATACAAAAGAAGAGAAAGGAGCTGATATCTGTGGTGCTGAGGCTGTTAGTACATCCAGTAATATACTCAATTGGCTAACTGTAGATATGGTCCAAGAGAAGTTAAATAGGGTAAATGTGAACAAGTCTCCGGGTCTAGATGGATTACACCCAAGAGTTCTTACAGAGCTCTGTTCAGTCATTGCTGTGCCCCTGTTTATAATTTTTAAGGATTCTCTAGGTACTGGTACAGTGCTAAGTGATTGGCGCAAGGCAAACGTGGTGCCCAAATTCAAAAAAGGATCAAGGTCCTCCACGGGTGATTATAGACCAGTTAGTTTAACTTCTGTTGTGGGAAAAATGTTTGAAGGACTCTTAAGGGACTATATACAGGAGTATGTGACTGTAAATAATTGTAACCAATTGATTTTTGTTTTGTGATTTTCCATATATCTTTAGGAATTTTGCCCCCTTTTTCGGTTGAATTTGTGTGGGATCTGTGTTGATGTGACATATATTCTAAGGATCTTTATGAGTCCGTTTGAAAGTAGCAGAATATTGGGGTTAACCTGTAACCAATTGATCTCTTTATCATGTGTGATCTCTATTTATTATTATTATTATTATTTTTTTTTTTTTTTTTATATATCTGTCTCACCTAATCAGTTGAATTATAGTTCATCCCCTCCCACTTCATAGCTGAGGGGAGGCGACCCTGTATCGGCCCTGTTGCCTCCCACATTATCGCATTAACAGGAGGGCGGGATTACTGCTTACCTTTGGTACGATGAAACCCGCAGTGAGATTATTTGCGTCTCACCAGCCGGAAGTGTGGTGCATTCCACGTTGGAACGCACCACCTGCCGGAAGTGGTGTGCGTTCCAGGCTGGAGCGCACCTCACAACCGGAAGTCCGGACGTCAGTGGCGCGATTGCAGCACATCAAATGCCAGCTATTTAAATGGGCGCCTTCAGTCTCACCATAGGGCCGCTTCATCTTGGCACCTCCGGTGGGGCTGGACGTATGAGGATATGGACATAAGTGTAAGTACCGTTGGGTTTTCTTTTCGTTTATCACTTCAGATTGTTATGTTCGGACTTACCTATTGACTGTGGTTTCCTCCATTTATCTTTTAGGAGGAACCAGGTCATTCATACAATTGATCACATGTCTACTTCAGATATCTAAGTATCAACCAGCCCCACCTTCTTGGCGTGACCTGTCCCCTGTCCTCCACAGGTTTGGAGACGTGGGGGGTGGGACAGTCACTGCCTTTGACTAGCTCTTTTTTTACCCTGTGTATGTACCCCCTGAGGAACCCAAATGCTGGGGGGAAACGCGTCGGTGTAACAAGGTATTTATTGGCGTTTAGGGCGTTTAAGGGTTATCCAGGGTAGGTATGGGGACAGGGGATCCCCACCATCAGGGGATACCTCCGGGCTGAGGATTCGTTAGGACCTATGTAGGGAAAGAACCTTGCCTTGCATGGTTATATCCTCACATATACCTGCTCCTGGACCCAATGTTTATCTGAATAAGGGTTGATCAATTAGGCTCTTTTTATAGATATCAAGTATATATTTTTTAAGGGTTTCAATATTTTTTTTGTTATTTTCTTTACTCCTTCCCAACACATTCGGAAACCAGTTTTGCTCCTATTTTATATTTTTAACATAATATATATTATTATGGTTGTTATTTTCGTATACGTATGAGGGAGCTTATACAAAATTCATAACCCTGGAGGCTGCAAATATTAACGGCCATAAAGACTTGTGTTGTTGCCACTACCTGAGGAGGGAGCAGTGGGAGCCGGATGTAGGAGAGCAGCATTCCCAGGTCCCTCTGCCGCATCTGTATGTCATGTTTCACCCACTGCATTAACGCCTGGAAAATGGTCTCCTCATCTGGCACGTTGATGTCATCATTTGTGAGCAGTTTGGCGATTTCAGTTGCCGGTAGAAGGAGAAATTCCTGATTCCGGATTACTTCAATAAAATGTTCCTGGAAAAAAAATATTATAGTGGTGCATAAAACAAAATAGAGGTTTTTAGCATTTACACAGCAAGATAAGGATTCAGAGCTCGGCTCCCAGTACTGACGTTTATATGTTCTGCTTTACTAGAAAAATGAGGAAGTAAAAGCAAAAATCATTCAAATTGAAAACGTAAAATTGAATTTTTATCATAAATATGTTCATGAAAACAAACTGCTAGAAAAAAGTCAGAAAATACCACATTACCAGAAAATATGACCAGACACTGGCAGTCTGATTCCAGCGATGAGCTCCCGACTGGACCAAAAGTGTGATGTGCTGTGCAACAAGGTATCAACTGCCGCCCAATAAGTCCATCAGTGGTCTCAGCAGAGGCCGCAGCCCGGTGCCATACTTTTATCATCACCGCTCAGACACCAACTTGCCAGCAGCAGTGATGTGCATATACAGTGCCTTGAAAAAGTTTTCATACCCTTTGAGCTTTTCCACATTTTTTCACGTAACACCCACAAACCTAATGTACTTTATGTGATAGACCAACACAAAGTAGCAAGTCTGTGTGAAGTGAAAAGAAAATGATACATGGTTATAAAAAAATTTAATAAACAAAAATCTGAAAACTGTGGCGTGAATTTCTATTCAGCCTCCTTTACTCTGATACCTGTAAATATAATCCAGCATGACCAATTGCCTTCAGATGTCACCTCATTAGTACATCGAGTCCACCTGTGTGTAATGTATTCTCAGTATGACTCCAGCTGCTCTGTGAAGGCCTCAGAGGTTTGATAAAGAACATAAGCGATCAAACAGCATCATGAAGACCAAGGTACACACCAGACAGGTCAAGGATAAAGTTGTAGAGAAGTTTTAATGCAGAGTTAGGTATAAGAAAAATATCCCAAGCTCTGAACAACTCACGGGGCACTGTTCAATTCATCATGTGAAAATGGAAGGAGTATGGCAAAACTGCAAACCTACCAAGACAAGGCCATCCACCTAAACTGACAGCCCAGGCAAGGAGAGCACTAATTAGAGAATCGGCCAAGAGCCCCATGGTCACTCTGGAGGAGCTGCAGAGATCCACAGCTCAGGTGGGAGAATTTGTCCACAGGACAACTATTAGTCGTGCACTCCACAAATCTGCCCTTGAAAGAGTGGCAAGAAGAAAGCCATTTTGAAAGCCATAGGAAGTCCTGTCTGCAGTTTCCACAAGCCATGTAGAGGACACAGCAAACATGTAGAAGAAGGTGGTCTGGTCAGTGGAGACCAATGTTGAACTTTTTGGCCTAAATGCAAAACGCTATGTGTGTAGAAAATGAACCCTGCACATCACCCTGAACACCATCCCCATCGTGGGAAATGGTGGTGGCAGCATCATACTGGAGGGAGGCTTTTATTCAGGGAAACTGGTCATAGATGATGGGAAGATTGATGGAGCTAAACACGGGGCAATCCTGGATGAAAACCTGGTAGAGGCTGCAAAAGACTCGAGAATGGAGCGGAGGTTCACCTTCCGGCAGGACAACAACCATCAACATCCAGCCAGAGCTACAAAGGAAGGGTTTATATCAAAGCATCATCATGTGTTAGAACGGCCAAGTCAACGTCCAGACCTAAATCCCATTGAGAATCTGTGGAAAGACTTGAAACCTCAGATGCTCTCCATCCATTCTGACTGAGCGTGAGCTCTTCTGCAAAGAGGAATGGGCACAAATTTCAGTTTGTAGATGTGCAAAGCTGGTAGAGATCGACCCCGACTTGTGGGTAGAACTGCAGTGAAAGGTGGTCCTACAAAGTACTGACTTGGCGGGATGAATACAAACACACGTTGTACTTTCAGGATTTTCATTTACTAAACATTTTGAAAACCATGTATCATTTTCTATTCACTTCACACAGATTTGTACTTTGTCTATCACAAAAAATCCCAATAAAATACATTGAAGTTTATGGGTGTAACGGGAAAAAATGTGGAAAAGTTCAGGAATGTGAATACTTTTTCAAGGCCCTTCACACTGTTCCAGCAGGGAATGGAAGCAGAAGAGAAAAGAGCTCAGCAAGGAACTGAAGTGCATAAAACAAAATAGAGGTTTTGAGCATTTACACAGCAAGATAAGGATTCAGCGCTCAGCTCCCAGTACTGACATTTATATGTTCTGCTTTACTAGAAAAATTAGAAAGTAAAGGCAAAAATCATTCAAATTGAAAACGTAAAATAGAATTTTTATCATAAATGTGTTCATGAAAACAAACTGCTAGAAAAAGTCAGTATTATAGACGGTAGTTATATTCTTGTACATAGGAGGCAGTATTATAGTAGTTATATTCTTGTACATAGGAGCAGTATTATAGTAGTTATATTCTTGTACATAGGAGCAGTATTATAGTAGTTATATTCTTGTACATAGGAGCAGTATTATAGTACTTATATTCTTGTACATAGGAGCAGTATTATAGTAGTTATATTCTTGTACATAGGAGCAGTGTTATAGTAGTTATATTCTTGTTCATAGGAGGCAGTATTATAGTAGATATATTCTTGTACATAGGAGGCAGTATTATAGTAGATATATTCTTGTACATAGGAGCAGTATTATAGCAGTTATATCCTTGTACATAGGAGGCAGTATTATAGCAGTTATATTCTTGTACATAGGAGCAGTATTATAGCAGTTATATTCTTGTACATAGGAGCAGTATTATAGTAGTTATATTCTTGTTCATAGGAGCAGTATTATAGAAGTTATATTCTTGTACATAGGAGCAGTATTATAGAAGTTATATTCTTGTACATAGGAGCAGTATTATAGTAGTTATATTCATGTACATAGGAGCAGTATTATAGTAGTTATATTCTTGTACATAGGAGCAGTATTATAGTAGTTATATTCTTGTACATAGGAGCAGTATTATAGTAGTTATATCCTTGTACATAGGAGCAGTATTATAGTAGTTATATTCTTGTACATAGGAGCAGTATTATAGTAGTTATATTCTTGTACATAGGAGCAGTATTATAGTAGTTATATTCTTGTACATAGGAGCAGTATTATAGTAGTTATATTCTTGTACATAGGAGCAGTATTATAGTACTTATATTCTTGTACATAGGAGCAGTGTTATAGTAGTTATATTCTTGTACATAGGAGCAGTATTATAGTCGTTATATTCTTGTACATAGGAGCAGTATTATAGTAGTTATATTCTTGTTCATAGGAGCAGTATTATAGTAGTTATATTCATGTACATAGGAGCAGTATTATAGCAGTTATATTCTTGTACATAGGAGCAGTATTATAGCAGTTATATTCTTGTACATAGGAGCAGTGTTATAGTAGTTATATTCTTGTTCATAGGAGCAGTATTATAGTAGTTATATCCTTGTACATAGGAGCAGTATTATAGTAGTTATATTCTTGTACATAGGAGCAGTATTATAGTAGTTATATTCTTGTACATAGGAGCAGTATTATAGTACTTATATTCTTGTACATAGGAGCAGTGTTATAGTAGTTATATTCTTGTACATAGGAGCAGTGTTATAGTAGTTATATTCCTGTACATAGGAGCAGTATTATAGTAGTTATATTCATGTACATAGGAGCAGTATTATAGCAGTTATATTCTTGTACATAGGAGCAGTATTATAGCAGTTATATTCTTGTACATAGGAGCAGTGTTATAGTAGTTATATTCTTGTTCATAGGAGCAGTATTATAGTAGTTATATCCTTGTACATAGGAGCAGTATTATAGTAGTTATATTCTTGTACATAGGAGCAGTATTATAGTAGTTATATTCTTGTACATAGGAGCAGTATTATAGTACTTAAATTCTTGTACATAGGAGCAGTATTATAGTAGTTATATTCTTGTACATAGGAGCAGTGTTATAGTAGTTATATTCTTGTACATAGGAGCAGTGTTATAGTAGTTATATTCTTGTTCATAGGAGCAGTATTATAGTAGTTATATCCTTGTACATAGGAGGCAGTATTATAGCAGTTATATTCTTGTACATAGGAGCAGTATTATAGTCATTATATTCTTGTACATAGGAGCAGTATTATAGTAGTTATATTCTTGTTCATAGGAGCAGTATTATAGTAGTTATATTCATGTACATAGGAGCAGTATTATAGTAGTTATATTCTTGTACATAGGGGGCAGTATTATAGTAGTTATATTCTTGTACATAGGAGCGGTATTATAGTAGTTATATTATTGTACTTAGGAGGCAGTATTATAGCAGTTATATTCTTGTACACAGGAGCAGTATTATAGTAGTTATATTCCTGTACATAGGAGGCAGTATTATAGTAGTTATATTCTTGTACATAGGAGGCAGTATTATAGTAGTTATACTCTTGTACATAGGAGCAGTATTATAGTAGTTATATTCTTGTACATAGGAGGCAGTATTATAGTAGTTCTATTCTTGTACACAGGAGCAGTATTATAGTAGTTATATTCGTGTACATAGGAGCAGTATTATAGTAGTTATATTCTTGTACATAGGAAGCAGTATTATAGTAGTTATATTCTTGTATATAGAGGCAATATTATAGCTGTTATATTCTTCTACATAGGAGGCAGTATTATAGTAGTTATATTCTTGTACATATGAGCAGTATTATAGTAGTTATATTCTTGTACATAGGAGCAGTATTATAGTAGTTATATTCCTGTATATAGGGGCAATATTATAGCAGTTATATTCTTGTACAGAGCAGGCAGTATTATAGTAGTTATATTCCTGTACATAGGAGAAGTATTATAGTAGTTATATTCTTGTACATATGAGCAGTATTATAGTAGTTATATTCTTGTACATAGGAGCAGTATTATAGTAGTTATATTCCTGTACATAGGAGAAGTATTATAGTAGTTATATTCCTGTATATAGGGGCAATATTATAGCAGTTATATTCTTGTACATAGGAGGCAGTATTATAGTAGTTATATTCCTGTACATAGGAGAAGTATTATAGTAGTTATATTCTTGTATATAGAGGCAATATTATGGCTGTTATATTCTTCTACATAGGAGGCAGTATTATAGTAGTTATATTCCTGTACATAGGAGAAGTATTATAGTAGTTATATTCTTGTATATAGGGACAATATTATAGCAGTTATATTCTTGTACAGAGCAGGCAGTATTATAGTAGTTATATTCCTGTACATAGGAGAAGTATTATAGTAGTTATATTCTTATACATAGGAGCAGTATTATAGTAGTTATATTCCTGTACATAGGAGCAGTATTATAGTAGTTATATTCTTGTATATATGAGCAGTATTATAGTAGTTATATTCTTGTACATAGGAGCAGTATTATAGTAGTTATATTCCTGTACATAGGAGAAGTATTATAGTAGTTATATTCTTGTACATATGAGCAGTATTATAGTAGTTATATTCTTGTACATAGGAGCAGTATTATAGTAGTTATATTCCTGTATATAGGGGCAATATTATAGCAGTTATATTCTTGTACAGAGCAGGCAGTATTATAGTAGTTATATTCCTGTACATAGGAGGCAGTATTATAGTAGTTATATTCTTATACATAGGAGCAGTATTATAGTAGTTATATTCCTGTACATAGGAGGCAGTATTATAGTAGTTATATTCTTGTATATAGGGGCAATATTATAGCAGTTATATTTTTGTTCATAGGAGGCAATTTTTATTGTGAAAACAAACAAAAAAATACAATTAAAATACATTCTTACAAAAACAAAAAATAACAGGCATTGTACACACAATGACTACTCAACTAAAATGACTATAGAATCATATTAAACTTAGAAAGTCCACATTTGCTGGGGAGGAAAAAGAAGAGAAAAAAAACACACAAAATAACATCATATTTTCTGTTTTAAACCAAAGACACATTTCTCCATAATTTCCTATTATTCGGGTTACTCTTTATCTCTAATGACTTAACCCACTGGAGCTCAGACATTATTTGGCTTACGGCTGTGGTGTGGTGGAATGGCTCATTGTGTATAGACACGCGGGTTCTCATGTGCCAATGGTAGTATTTTATGACAGAAATGATCAGGTACATTGTCCCCCTGTCTACATTCCTATTTCTGGATGGAACAGCATAGATTATATCAGCATAAGTCAGGGACTGCAGTAATGGGATGTTTAGCTTTTGCGACACCTCTTCCCATATTCTCCTCCCACCCCTGCAGTCAGATATTAAGTGCTCCATCGTCTCCTCCTGCTGACAACCGAGAGGACAGTTCCTATCTGAAACACTTAAAAATTTCAGGTTACCCCTAACAAATAGCTTTCCATGTAATGACAACCAAGCTATGTCAAATAATTTGGCGGGGAGTCGTTTCCCATTGAGAAGCTTCAGACTTTCTTGTAAAGTGCTAGTCACACAATCCCTCAAGATAAGTGGAGAACAAAAGAAAGCCCTACAGACCCTCACGTATAGATCTTTCCTTGGCTTACCCTCAATGTAGGACTTCTCTATCTTCCACCTTCTCACACACTTCAGCCCATAGTCCAGGTACTGGGGGAGGTAGTCACTCGTCCATCGACCCCTCTTGAGACTGCCGCCTCGCACCCAAGACTCTGCAAAAGGCATTATCCAGTCCCTGATACTATTCACCCACAGGAAGCTGTTCTCTGAGTCCAGGCAACCAAAATTAACTTTTAGAAACATGGAGTCAAAGAACACCCTTGGATTCAGCATATCCAACCCACCCTCTCTCCTCTGTAGGTAGGTGATCCCTCTTTTTATCAGGTTCAACCTGTTCCCCCACAACAGTTGGAAGAACAGGCTAAAGAGCCTAGCGGAGAAAGATTCCGGCAAAGGAAAAACGACAGACATACAAGAAGACAGGGACCAGGTAAGTCTTCAACATTTTAACCCTTTCTCTATAGGTCAGCCTCCAGTTCTTCCATCGCTGAACCTTTGCATTTCCGGCTTCCAACTTCTCTTCCCAATTTAGTTTGGCGTTATCATTCCTCCCAAATTTGACCCCTAGGATTTTAATATAGGTGGAGGCTCTCACAAATTGTGGCAGATCAAAGTCTGGATCACTGTCTGATATCCAGAGAGCTTGACTCTTCTCAAGGTTGACCAGAGACCCCTAGGCCTCCGAGTAACTTCTGATGGCCGCAGACAACATCTCCACCTCACGAGGCTTAGATATCACTACAGTCACATCATCCGCATAGGCAACAACACTCAGGGGCAGGCAATGGGGGACTGGCACCCCCTGAAAACCACACTCCTGCAGTGACCTCAAGAATGGGTCTAAGGCAAATACATACAGCAGTGGACTCAGTGGGCAACCCTGTCTCACCCCTGCCTCAACCCTGAAGGTATCACCCTGCCAACCATTGACCAGAGGAAAGCTCTCAGCCTCGCAATACAGAGTCTTCAGCCAATCGATGAAATGCCCCGGAATACCGTACTTTGACAAAGTGGCCCATAGATACTCATGATCTACTCTGTCAAAGGCTTTAGCCTGGTCAAGACTCACAACATATCCCCCACCCCTCAGGGCTTTACATCTCTCAAACATCTCCCTTATCGAGATGACTGCTCCAGAGATGTTCCGCCCTTCTACTGTGCCAAACTGACAGCCTGCCAACAGTGCTGAGGACAGACAAACTAATCTAGAAAACAGAATTTTTGCCAGAATCTTTCTGTCGACATTCAAGAGGGCAATCGGCCTCCAGTTCTTGATGTCACTCGGCTCTTTACCTTTGGACAGCAGAATCAGCGAGGACACTCTCATGGATGGAGGCATCAGGTGACTTTCTAGACAATTTGTATATACATCCACGAGGATTGGGGCAAAGAGGTCTCTGAATGTCCTATAGAATTCTGCTGTTATCCCATCTGGACCTGGTGCCTTCTTCAGATGTAACTTATCAATTGCCTCTTTAACCTCCGCCACCGTCAAATCTGCTGTCAAAGGAGAAAAGTCCAAATCATTAGTATCAGGGAGCGGAGTTGCCTCCAAGAATTGGGTCATCTTGTCTCTATCCAAAACCTTCCTCTGAAACAAGTCAGCATAGTAAGATCTCACCACCCCCAGGATACCCTCCCGAGATTCTTGCAAAACACCCTGGGGGTCAGTGAGACCGGTGACAGATTTATTTGCCACTCGCTCCCGGCAATTCTCAAAGGGATCAGGAGACCCTAAGGTCCCATAATCCCATTCAAGAACCAGGGAGGTACAGTATACCTGCTGTACTGATACTGCCTTATCTCAGATTTCAGCCGGTCTATCCTTTGTTGGTCATCCCCTCCCGCCGAATATAGTGACTCCAATTCTTTCCGCAGCTTGAGATACTGGCCATACTTACTCTTCCCCTTTATAACTGACAGTCTCTTTAAGAGGGATCTGATCTCATCCTTGACATCCTCCCACCAGTCGGCCATATTGTCATAAAAGTCCACTCTCTCTAGCTGACTCTGTATAAGAGAGTGAACATGACTCTAAACCGAAGGGTCTTCTAATAGACTGGAATTAAGTCTCCATAACCCTCTACCTGTCCCAGAACACTTTGTGACACCCAAACAGAAATATAAGGCCAGATGGTCTGAATAAGGGACGATCTTCTCATCTTTTTCACCAATGGTCTCTGTGGGACTCACCAGAGCTAAATCTATCCGACTTCTTCTTTCACCACAAAAATAAGTAAATTTTGGTTTCCGACCACCCTGCACAAACACATCTGACAAGCCGGCCTGTTGAATAATTCTGTTTAAGACCTTGGAGTCTCTGGTAAGAGGCCTATTAGAGGTCCTGTCACAAGATGTCCTGGTGGCATTGAAATCTCCAGCCATGATGACAGGGATAGATGTGAAGAGATATGGCTTCACTTCATTATAAAGGTTAACCCTTTCAGTCACTGTCTGCGAACCATAGATATTTACAAGACGGAGCCTCCTACCCCGAATAGTAACTTCCAGAATTAGGCACCTTCCCATCAATACCTCTGTCAACCTCTGTATAGTTACATCATTGGTGTTAAAGAGGATAGAGACCCCGGCACTTGGTTCTACAGCCAGTGACCAAAAGGATGGACCAGACCGCCATTCACGCTTGGCTTCCCGTAAGAGACCTAGAGTATTCAAACGTGTCTCTTGTAAGAAAAAGACATCAGCATCAAGAGACCTTAGATGTTCATAAACCGCATGCCTGGTCCTCCTCACTCTGACACTGTTCACATTACTGGAGAACACTTTAAGGGTAAAGTCAGCCATCAAAGCAAAGCAAAGCACAAGTAGCAGAGATATTACCCCCATCATCATAGAGCTGAGTCTGAGCCCACCTGCCGACCACCTGTCTCCATGTCTGATTCGGACAGACGTTTAGCTCGCGGGGGTTTCCTTTTTGTGGGGGGATCGCCCTCTTGGTCCTCATTAAATTCATCTACCACCCTCTTTAACTCTCTCTCCATCTCTTCCTCAGCGTCTGACTCTGATAGGACACCGTACCTATTTGTGATAGTCATGACACCTGACCCGGGGTCTACTTTCTTTTTGGAAGGTTTTTGGACAGTGGTCCATTCCCCCTCAGGCTTACGGCTGGTTTTGTCCTTCTTCCGTTTCTTCTGCGGATTTATTGATGCAGGGGCAGAAGATGACGTGCCCACAACCTGCTCAGTGACCTCCCCGTTCCCCTCAGTGTCTCCTGGCTGGGACTGGTCAGGCACTATGTCACCTATATTGTCACCCATGTTGTGCTGAGGCTCGGGCGGTGTCCCTGCTGACCCTGACAACAGCGTCTCCTCCTCTAGGTCATCTGCCACTTCCAGCAAGTCCTCATCAGGGAAGTCCTTACAAACATTATGCCAGGCGTCTGGACAGTCCCTGTGGGAGTGACCGATCCTACCACAGAGGTTGCACCGGATGTTCTGGCAGGTGGCGCTGACATGGCCGATCTCCCCGCATAAGTTACATTTTACCAGGGTGCACACACTCGCAATATGACCGGCCTTTCCGCATTTAAAACATTTTCTAGGCTGACCCGCATAGAAGCATACCCCTTTCTCCCGGCCAATAAAGAATGAGTTGGGCAGATGTTGGGTGATGTTGTTAACCTGCCGTAACTTTACCAGGACCTTCCACCCCCCAGTCCATATGCCATCCTCGTCCCTGGTCTTGGTCAGATCTGACATTAGGTCACAGTGTCTTTTTAGCCATACAACAATATCCTGGTGTGGTACCGACTCGTTCCAGAATATTATGATGACGTTTGCTGTGTCTGGTCTAGAGATGGGGATGAGGCTGAACTTATTCCAGCCATCAGCATCTCTCACCCGGGCGAAATGAGCCCAGAAGCGGTCCAGGTCAGACATGAGTTTAAAGCTGACGTCATACCCCTGCCTGTCAGGAAGGTTTATCACTGCCAGGATGTTAGATGGCAGGAAACCCATTTGGTGGCACAGAAGTTCACGGACCACAAACCTCCATTCAGGCAACTCCTCCTTGGCCCCTCTATGTTTGAACCTGACCACGTTCTTCCTCTTAAAAGCCTGACCTGTATAGTTTACATTAGACCTGAAGGATGGTGACCCACGGCTCCAGGCATTACCAGAGGAGACACCACCAGTTCCACCCTCCTGCTGTACTTGGGGGCGCTGTGGTGGCTGCTGACCGCCTGCACTATGAGGGTCTGACACTCCTGGTGTAACTAAAGGGGGGAAGTGCTGTGCATCAGACTGTACAGCCCCCTCCCCACCATCATCCATAATACTCTGCGGGTCACAAGCCTCTGAAGGCTGATCTAATGGTGGACCCAACTCTAGAGATGACCCCAAATCCCACACAGACGGTGAAGCGCTCCCCTCTGCAGAAACATCATCAGTAACATCACATACAGTCATATCAATGCAGTCACTAGCAGTATGATCCTGCTCTACAGAGCCCCGACAGTCCTGCTGAGCCATGACCTGTGAGCTCTCTGCTGTACTGCTGCCTTCAGGCGAGAGTCCACAGTCCTGCTGCTCTCTACTGCCCCCCAGGGCTAGTGGTGACTGCACTGCTACTGCAGAGTTACCTTCAGGCAAGAGTGCACAGTCCTGCTGCTCTCTACTGCCCCCCAGGGCTAGTGGTGACTGCACTGCTACTGCAGAGTTACCTTCAGGCGAGAGTCCACAGTCCTGCTGCTCTCTACTGCCCCCCAGGGCTTGTGGTGACTGCACTGCTACTGCAGAGTCACCTTCAGGCGAGAGCCCACAGTCCTGCTGCTCTCTACTGCCCCCCAGGGCTTGTGGTGACTGCACTGCTACTGCAGAGTTACCTTCAGGCGAGAGCCCACAGTCCTGCTGCTCTCTACTGCCCCCCAGGGCTAGTGGTGACTGCACTGCTACTGCAGAGTTACCTTCAGGCGAGAGCCCACAGTCCTGCTGCTCTCTACTGCCCCCCAGGGCTAGTGGTGACTGCACTGCTACTGCAGAGTTACCTTCAGGCGAGAGTCCACAGTCCTGCTGCTCTCTACTGCCCCCCAGGGCTTGTGGTGACTGCTCTGCTACTGCAGAGTTACCTTCAGGCAAGAGTCCACAGTCCTGCTGCTCTCTACTGCCCCCCAGGGCTTGTGGTGACTGCACTGCTACTGCAGAGTCACCTTCAGGCGAGAGTCCACAGTCCTGCTGCTCTCTACTGCCCCCCAGGGCTTGTGGTGACTGCACTGCTACTGCAGAGTTACCTTCAGGCGAGAGTCCACAGTCCTGCTGCTCTCTACTGCCCCCCAGGGCTTGTGGTGACTGCACTGCTACTGCAGAGTTACCTTCTGGCTTGAGTCCATAGTCCTGCTTCACAATACAAACCGCTGGGACTTGTGGTACCTTTTGAGGAGTCTCTGCAGGTCTTTGCTGTTGCTGGACACTTTCTCCCACTTCTCTGTACAAATTCCCTTTCTCAAAAGGGAAGCTGGCTGGTCTGAGGACTGGTCTTGCACAGGCCTGCTGGGTGTCATCTGGACAGGTTGGAGACTTGGGTTTAGATGGAGATGGTTCTGGCGCAGGTCTTCCCCCATGTCCCTCAAGTCTTTGCTGGTTCCTGAAGGATTCAGCGACTGGTCCCATCTGCTCCAGTACAGCCTCCATGTCCTGCACAGTCTCAGCGAGCTGCACAGCGAGGGAGCTCAGCTTCTTGTCATGGACAACCTGATTGTTGGGGTTTGCTGCCTTTAGCTTATAGACACAATCTATCTGTTTCTGCAGCTGTAGTTTTGTCCTTTTTAATGTTTCTAGTCTCTTGACCAGAGCTGGGATCCGCTCGGCCAGACATAGTTCTGGTGCACGCTGAGTATTGGGGGGTTGTGTACTCACAGAATGGCTCCTTACAGGCGTCCCTCTGCTTGGTCCTTGCACTGGACTTGGTGCAGCCGTGGTCACTGCTGCGAGGTCACTATCTCCAGATTGGGGACTGGGCCCCTGGTTCTTCTCAGTAACTGCACTTGTGGCCCCATGAAGCCTTCCTTCAGTATTCCCTCTGGTCTCATCTGTCGTGTTGGCGACTTTTGCGCTGTTCCCACTCCCGTCACGTGTGCGGTCAGACCGTATCAGGACAGGCTGCTGCAGATTCTCCTGCATGGTCTGCTTCTCCAGGGATGTTCTCCTCTGTCTGCCTGCGGGTGGGGTGGATTGCACACCTGAGCCATGGTCTTACTCAGTGATGTCTCCTTCTTTACTTCAAACATTTTCTTTTCATCTTTGCTTCCTGCTGCACTGGGACTGGCAACACTCGGAACATTCCTTCCTTCCAAAGAAACTTCTGGATAATTATCCATGGAGTGAGAGGTCTGGGAATTATTTCCCAGAATAGGCCTTGGAGCCTGGGCCTTGCTTGGGGAGCATCCCCACCCAGAGTGACCCCGCCCTGGGCTTTCTCCAGACATCCAAAGCCTCAGGAGAGCTACTGACACACGTCCTCACAGCTAGGAGGCAGTATTATAGTAGTTATATTCTTGTACATAGGAGGCAGTATTATAGTAGTTATATTCTTGTACATAGGGGCAGCAGTATAGTAGTTATATTCTTGTACATAGGAGCAGTATTATAGTAGTTATATTCTTGTACATAGGAGGCAGTATTATAGTAGTTATATTCTTGTACATAGGAGCAGTATTATAGTAGTTATATTCTTGTACATAGGAGGCAGTATTATAGTAGTTATATTCCTGTACATAGGAGAAGTATTATAGTAGTTATATTCCTGTATATAGGGGCAATATTATAGCAGTTATTTTCTTGTACAGAGCAGGCAGTATTATAGTAGTTATATTCCTGTACATAGGAGAAGTATTATAGTAGTTATATTCTTGTACATATGAGCAGTATTATAGTAGTTATATTCTTCTACATAGGAGCAGTATTATAGCAGTTATATTCTTGTACATAGGAGCAGTATTATAGTAGTTATATTCTTGTATATAGGAGCAGTATTATAGTAGTTATATTCTTGTATATAGGAGGCAGTATTATAGTAGTTATATTCTTGTATATAGGAGCAGTATTATAGTAGTTATATTCTTGTACATAGGAGGCAGTATTATAGTAGTTATATTCTTGTACATAGGAGGCAGTATTATAGTAGTTATATTCTTGTATATAGGAGGCAGTATTATAGTAGTTATATTCTTGTATATAGGAGCAGTATTATAGTAGTTATATTCTTGTATATAGGAGCAGTATTATAGTAGTTATATTCTTGTACATAGGAGCAGTATTATAGTAGTTATATTCCTGTACATAGGAGAAGTATTATAGTAGTTATATTCTTGTACATAGGAGCAGTATTATAGTAGTTATATTCTTGTACATAAGAGCAGTATTATAGTAGTTATATTCTTGTACATAGGAGCAGTATTATAGTAGTTATATTCTTGTACATAGGAGCAGTATTATAGTAGTTATATTCTTGTACATAGGAGCAGTATTATAGTAGTTATATTCTTGTATATAGGAGCAGTATTATAGTAGTTATATTCTTGTACATAAGAGCAGTATTATAGTAGTTATATTCTTGTACATAGGAGAAGTATTATAGTAGTTATATTCTTGTACATAAGAGCAGTATTATAGTAGTTATATTCTTGTACATAGGAGAAGTATTATAGTAGTTATATTCTTGTACATAGGAGAAGTATTATAGTAGTTATATTCTTGTACATATGAGCAGTATTATAGTAGTTATATTCTTGTACATAAGAGCAGTATTATAGTAGTTATATTCTTGTACATAGGAGCAGTATTATAGTAGTTATATTCTTGTACATAGGAGCAGTATTATAGTAGTTATATTCTTGTACATAGGAGCAGTATTATAGTAGTTATATTCCTGTACATAGGAGGCAGTATTATAGTAGTTATATTCTTGTACATAGGAGCAGTATTATAGTAGTTATATTCTTGTACATAGGAGCAGTATTATAGTAGTTATATTCTTGTACATAGGAGCAGTATTATAGTAGTTATATTCCTGTACATAGGAGGCAGTATTATAGTAGTTATATTCTTGTACATAGGAGGCAGTATTATAGTAGTTATATTCTTGTACATAGGAGCAGTATTATAGTAGTTATATTCTTGTACATAGAAGCAGTATTATAGCAGTTATATTCTTGTACATAGGAGCAGTATTATAGTAATTATATTTTGTATTATTGGTGAAGCTAAGTATAAGGCCTCTTTCACACATACGTGTATTTTCACGGACCACTGTCCATGAAAACCCGTCCTGCTGAGTGCACGAGTACACGGCGTCCTTGGTTGCTATGACGCCGTTCGCTTCGTGTCGCCGCCGCTGTACAGTAATACACTCATATAGATCATACAAGTGCTCCAGTGCACAGCGGCGGCAGCACGAAGCGCACAGCGTCACAGCAACTAATGACGCTGTGTGCTCATTCACTCAGCAGGACGGCAGGACAGGTTTTCATGGTCCGTAAAAATCCACGTATGTGTGAATGAAGCCTAACACTCAGTATTGCCCCCCCCTTCCCTCCCCTCTTTCTTTGCTATTTTCATTGTAGCACATTACAGGATTTCAGAGATGAATAATGTAATCCTTTATATCATTATGTAGTTCATTCTTGCATCCCCCGGACTATCCCATTGTCAGCTCCTTTGTCTTTTTTCCACTGTTGGTTTGTTGATGGCGCTTTACACGACACATCACATATTATAGGTGACGTCTATCTGAACGTCATCCCTCTCTGCCAGCTGCCCGCAGGGCATCCTTTACCCCAGAGATAAGATTCACAGCCGCTCTCTCTATAATCACTCTCTGCTGTTACATTGTTACTTTTTTTTTTTTGCAACATTCTTCTCGCTTTATAGAGTCTTTGTTTCAATTTAAATTTAAATTATTAATTCCTGGCTTTGTTCTTATTCCTTTGACCTAAATGTAAATGAAATCACTGAATGCAGTCTATGGAATGTAACTGTATTAATACAATAGGTAATGTAAAAGTAATAATAAGATAATTATGCTATTGTTGTGCACTGTAAATATATCATTTTTTCTGTATTCAGAAGCATTGCTTTTTCTCTGTCTTATGTCAAGTACAAGCAAGGCTACATAAATGTAACACTGAGTAGATAGGAGGCAGTAGTGTCTACAAAACCACAGCAGAATGTCTGCTTGCTTCGAGCAGGTGTAGATTTGTGCTAAATTTGGGCCATTTTCCTACTTAACCCTTCCTTTTTTTTTCTTGCCACTTTTGAAAAGAGCTCCAGAAGAAATCTCTGATTGTGTGCCTGCGGATGATGATGATGATGGTGCCGCGGAAATGAGGGAAGGCAGATCTTACGGCGTCTTTTCTCTGTTTTATAATATTTGACATAAATATTAAGAGACGAGTTTTAGCAGAATCTTCTTGGTGAACGGTAATCCGGGAAAACATGGAATTGGCGCTCCGCGTCTCGTGTAATTTCTCAAATGTCATCTTGGTATTAAATGTTTTACTGAATCTCCTTGTGACATTTCAGGGAATGGAAACAAAGTTTTCTCAGTTTCTGAACTGGAATATCCAGGAAACGTTCAGTTCTGTCTGGGGACGGAGGAAGGTTTTCTTTATTAATGCCCTTTAGATCGGCTTCACACAGTCTTAATACGACCCCAGCCCCTCCGAGGCGTAAGTCCTGTCTTAGAAGAATGGAGGGTTACATAGGACTGCAAGCAATGTAAACTACATTATCTGTACTCAGAGAGTTATCACTGTTATCTGTGGTGTTACATAGGACTGCAGGCGAGATCTACATTATATGCACTCTGAGTTATCATTGTGTTATCTGTGGTGTTACATAGGACTGCAGGTGACATCTACAACATTATCTGTACTCAGAGGGCTATCACTGTGTCATCTGAGGTGTTACATAGGACTGCAGGTGACTTCTACTACATTATCTGTACTCAGAGAGCTATCACTGTGTTATCTGTGATGTTACATAGGACTGCAGGTGACATATACTACATTATCTGTAGTCAGAGAATTATCACCGTGTTATCTGTGGTGTTACATAGGACTGCAGATGACATCGACTACATTATCTGTACTCAGAGAGCTATCACTGTGTTATCTGTGGTGTTACATAGGACTGCAGGTGACATCTACTACATTATCTGTGCTCAGAGAGTTATCACTGTGTTATCTGAGGTGTTACATAGGACTGCAGGTGACATCTACTACATTATCTGTACTCAGAGAGTCATTACTGTGTTATCTGTGGTGTTACATAGGACTGCAGGTGACATCTACTACATTATCTGTACTCAGAGAGCTATCACTGTGTCATCTGTGGTGTTACATAGGACTGCAGGTGACATCTACTACATTAGCTGTGCTCAGATAGTTATCACTGTGTTATCTGTGATGTTACATAGGACTGCAGATGACATTGACTACATTATCTGTACTCAGAGAGCTATCACTGTGTTATCTGTGGTGTTACATAGGACTGCAGGTGACATCTACTACATTATCTGTGCTCAGAGAGTTATCACTGTGTTATCTGAGGTGTTACATAGGACTGCAGGTGACATCTACTACATTATCTGTACTCAGAGAGCTATCACTGTGTTATCTGTGGTGTTACATAGGACTGCAGGTGACATGTACATTATATGCACTCAGAGTTATCACTGTGTTATCTGTGGTGTTACATAGGACTGCAGGTGACATCTTCTACATTATCTGTACTCAGAGACTTATCACTGTGTTATCTGTGGTGTTACATAGGACTGCAGGTGACATCTACTACATTATCTGTACTCAGAGACTTATCACTGTGTTATCTGTGGTGTTACATAGGACTGCATATTGTGTTCCTTGTCTCTGTGTCCAGCAGTGTTGGACGTCTCTTTTTTTCTTGTGTTTTTGAAAAGCTGCTAATTTAGAAAGACAAACAGGCAGATGTCTGGAGCGAGTCTGCGGCTGTGGAGATGTGCTGCGGCTGTGGAGATGTGCTGCGGCTTCCTGTCTGCTATCTCCTGGGGTCTGATGTTTGTGTCTGATACAAGTGACTATTTTCATGCTTTCCAAAAGGATTTCACTTCCTGCCTTTATAATGGAGGTCAAGGAGGAGGCAGGATGTGCTGTAGATGTTTCCGATGGTATTTGTATGTCCATCCTTGGTGTCAGGGGCTCCACATCCCCCCCCTTCCCCCATGCTCCTCCATGTACAGGGTCCCAGGGTATCGGCGCCATGTAGCGGGGTCCTTACTGCCTGAATGTCCTTGTTTAAAGGCTTCTTGACATTTCCTAGGTCAGATTCATGACCTTTTAAGAACCCAGGAAAAAAAATGTTTACTTAACATCATCCTGTCTTCTGTAAGTCACTGTATAAATGAAACATACCGATTCTTTCTAATGCTTGCTGTCAGTGAATGCGAAGATTTATTTACATTCCAAACATAAATATAGGATGTCCTGAGCTAATCTTATTTATTGACTGCAGATTGGGGCAATAAACTGTGAACTAAATACAGCAGCAGAAATGTTTCCTGTCCTGGACCCCAAGGAACATTCTTACTGTTACATTGTAACAAGCCATGTCTGCCACTGCTCTATGTAGGTTACTAAAACATTCAAATAAAAACCTTCAGCTGCATGAGCACAACTAGGTGAGTAATGGGCTACCGCCTCTAATTTCAAGACTGTTTCCATTCACTGACAGTAAGTGCAAATCTTCCCTTATCATATTCTAAACTTTTTTTATTGTAATTGACATGCTCTGCTTGACTGTGACATATTAATTTACTGAGCACCACAAACCTACTGTTGAAAGAGACCAATGACCTAAATGAGATCATAACTGACCCCACGGGGGTCCCACCCTGTACAGAAAACAGAATCAAGCAGGTGGAAAAACCCTTCATACACAATACTGGCACACAGCTGACTTCTGTTTCATTGTATAGAAGTTCTAGGAATCTTACCATAGTGTAACTGTGAGCCACCCGCAGGAGCTCCACGCAGCCTTGTGCATCCCCAAATGACCGAATGCCCAGGCAATTAGAGGGATGAAGCTGCTTCATAAGAAAGTTACAGCAAACTTCTATAACTTGGGAAAGCTGAAGAAGGCAAGCGGCGGCCAGCAAGCTCTCTATGGTGTCTTCCTTGAGTTCTAAAATACCTAAAAAAATAATAATCAGTATTACAAACAGCAGCTGTGAGAAAAGGGGACAATCTGGGCAAAAGAAACAATTTATAGTGCAAACCCTTACAAGAGGATCTGTTTTCCAATCTATTTGTATCATTTATCGTATCAGCAACATCAGGATGAACATATATCACATTACTTATGCTGTACTAATCCTGAGTAACATCCTGTATTATACTCCAGAGCTGCACTCACTATTCTGCTGGTGCAGTCGCTGTGTACATACATTACTTATGCTGTACTAATCCTGAGTAACATCCTGTATTATACTCCAGAGCTGCACTCACTATTCTGCTGGTGCAGTCAATGTGTACATACATTACTTATCCTGTACTGATCCTGAGTTACATCCTGTATTATACTCCAGAGCTGCACTCACTATTCTGCTGGTGCAGTCACTGTGTACATACATTACTTATCCTGTACTAATCCTGAGTAACATCCTGTATTATACTCCAGAGCAGCACTCAATATTCTCCTGGTACAGTCACTGTGTACATACATTACTTATTCTGTACTAATTCTGAGTTACATCCTGTATCATACTCCAGAGCTGCACTCACTATTCTGCTGGTGCAGTCACTGTGTACATACATTACTTATGCTGTACTAATCCTGAGTAACATCCTGTATTATACTCCAGAGCTGCACTCACTATTCTGCTGGTACAGTCACTGTGTACATACATTACTTATCCTGTACTGATCCTGAGTTACATCCTGTATTATACTCCAGAGCTGCACTCACTATTCTGCTGGTGCAGTCACTGTGTACATACATTACTTATCCTGTACTAATCCTGAGTAACATCCTGTATTATACTCCAGAGCAGCACTCAATATTCTGCTGGTACAGTCACTGTGTACATACATTACTTATTCTGTACTAATTCTGAGTTACATCCTGTATCATACTCCAGAGCTGCACTCACTATTCTGCTGGTGCAGTCACTGTGTACATACATTACTTATGCTGTACTAATCCTGAGTAACATCCTGTATTATACTCCAGAGCTGCACTCACTATTCTGCTGGTGCAGTCACTGTGTACATACATTACTTATCCTGTACTGATCCTGAGTTACATCCTGTATTATACTCTAGAGCTGCACTCACTATTCTGCTGGTGCAGTCACTGTGTACATACATTACTTATCCTGTACTGATCCTGAGTTACATCCTGTATTATACTCCAGAGCTGCACTCACTATTCTGCTGGTACAGTCACTGTGTTCATACATTGCTTATCCTGTACTGATCCTGAGATACATCCTGTATTATACTCCAGAGCTGCACTCACTATTCTGCTGGTGCAGTCACTGTGTACATACATTACTTATCCTGTACTGATCCTGAGTTACATCCTGTATTATACCCCAGAGCTGCACTCACTATTCTGCTGGTGGAGTCACTGTGTACATACATTACTTATCCTGTACTGATCCTGAGCTACATCCTGTGTTATACTCCAGAGCTGCACTCACTATTCTGCTGGTGGAGTCACTGTGTACATACATTACTTATCCTGTACTGATCCTGAGTTACATCCTGTATTATACTCTAGAGCTGCACTCACTATTCTGCTGGTGCAGTCACTGTGTACATACATTACATTACTTATCATGTACTGATCCTGAGTTACATCCTGTATTATACTCCAGAGCTGCACTCACTATTCTGCTGGTGCAGTCACTGTGTACATACATTACTTATCCTGTACTGATCCTGAGTTACATCCTGTATTATACTCTAGAGCTGCACTCACTATTCTGCTGGTGCAGTCACTGTGTACATACATTACTTATCCTGTACTGATCCTGAGTTACATCCTGTATTATACTCCAGAGCTGCACTCACTATTCTGCTGGTGCAGTCACTGTGTACATACATTACTTATCCTGTACAGATAGATAGATATGAGATAGATAGTGTGAGAACTGGTTGTGTGCAGTTTGGATGCTGCTCATGAATATACATTGTTGCTGTTGCTTGGTTCCCATCACATTGTTGCAGAACGTCCTGGATGTGTTGTTTCTCCTCTTCCTGCTCCGGTCAATAGGTTTCTTCCATCCTTTACATTCTAATTCACAGATGCAATGTAAGTGAAAGGCAGCGACCGCCGCTGTGCGGAGGAGAGGGGGCAGCCGCTGACTGACAGATGAATGCAGCTGCCCTCAGCCTCCACATCTGGCTGCACTGAGCGCATGATGAATAATTGGCCTCCTCCATTATATCCACAGATTAAAGCCCTCACCTCATGAAATGGAAATCCAGTGCTGGACTGTACTGTGATTATTCTGCTACAGTGTGTCAGCCACTCCGGTCTGTGCCCTCTACGGCAGGAGCGTGCTGATATGTATACCTAACACTGATTCTAGTAACAGCGCCACACGTGCCCACAGGTTGTGTGTGTTACTGCACCTTAGTTCTATTGAAGTGAAATGGGGTAGAGCTGCAATACCACACACAGCCTGTGGACTGGTGTGGCACTGTTTCAGAAAAAAATAGCCATGTGTCCAGCTAATCCTGGACAACACTTAGGACTCAGAGCTGAGTAGCAAAGAGAGAAGGATCCTGCAGGTATCTGCTCTGGAAATACTTGGTTCTTGGATGCAGAACGGTCAGGGCACAAAATGATGTATGCCACAAGGACGGCTGAAGTCCTATGAGATGGAGGGACAGCCTGTGGATTATTACAGCAAATGTCTGATAATGTGGAATGTATGAGAAGGACACCAACCAGACACTGAGTGCCAGACTATTGGAGATCCAGATACAGGACCTGCAATACTTCAGAAAGTGCCTATAGCTTGGAGTTTTATGAATCAGATCCAATAATCAAGAAGATGTAGAATTCAAATAACTATTACTGAATCGCCTGTGACTTTATAAGAATGTCGCTGTTAATATTCTTTATTCTATTATTATTATTATAGGTCTGTTGCTGTTGTTATTAGTTACATCCTATTCTTTCCTGATTCCTATTATCATATTGATACTTCTGTTATTCTTAGATATTGTGATTACTATTGTTACATTCTAACATACACTACTCACAAAACGTTAGGTGAAATGTCAGGATGAACCTAAATCCCTGAATCGCCGGATACTTTTCTTTGTTTAATTAGAATTGGTACTAAACCGTCCTCCTCATCATGCTGCTCACATTGTGAAATCATGAGACCAAGACGACACCTAACAATTAATGGACAGTACCTCGCCATTGTGAGGCTTCAAGCAGGATGTTCTCAGACGGAAATGGCCCCTGCGATTAGAGTGTCACAGAGAGTCATCAGCAGGTTGTATCTGAGATAGAGAGACTGGAAGAGTCACGAAAGGCAGAGAAGTGGGCGTCCTTTGTCCACATCCCACGCTGATGAACAATGCCCTGCTGAACTGGATGATGAATGCCACACAACTCCAGGTGCATTTAAGGGTGAGAGGCACCCAAGTGTCACGTCAGACCATTAGAAACCGTTTACATCAGCGTGGTCTGCAAGCTAGACAACCTGCAGGGTACCTGACCATACCACACAGGCATCATCATCTTGCATGGGCCAGGGAGCATGTACACTGGACGAGGGACCAGTGGGCCTCAGTGCTGTTCACTGATGAAAGTCGATTCACACTGAGCGGAGATGATGGCCACCAACGATGTTGGAGACATCCAGGAGAGCACCATGCATCAGCCACTGTTATCACCAGACGAGCCTGTGGTGGTGGTGTCACAGTGTGGGCAGGTGTGTCTACTCTGTACAGAACTGCCCCACACTGTGAATGGTCCACTGACAAGCCCAGACCACCTGAAGAACATCATTAATCCGGTCATTGTGGTCACATCATTAGGGAACAGCTGCTGTAGACTTGGGGACCTCACATTGAGCGGCCTGCACTTTCTCCAGAACTGAATCCCATTGAAAACCTATGGGATCAGCTGAGTCTCCTGAAGAGGCTTGTAACTCTGTACCTCAGAACCTCAATCACCTGAGGGCCGCCCTTCAAGAACAGTGGGACGCCATGCCTCAGCAGACAATAAGGCGACTTGTGAACAATAGGAGATGTCGTTGTCAAGCTGTAATTGGTGCTCAAGGCCACAGGACAAGTTCCTGAGACACTGACATTTTGTGGCGGTGTACCCAGCACTGGGGTCGGTGAGACACTGACATCTTGTGGCGGTATACCCAGCACTGGGGTCGGTGAGACACTGACATCTTGTGGCGGTATACCCAGCACTGTGGTCTGTGAGACACTGACATCTTGTGGCGGTATACCCAGCACGGGGGTCGGTGAGACACTGACATTTTGTGGCGGTATACCCAGCACTGGGGTCGGTGAGACACTGACATCTTGTGGCGGTATACCCAGCACTGGGGTCGGTGAGACACTGACATCTTGTGGCGGTATACCCAGCACTGGGGTCGGTGAGACACTGACATCTTATAACAGTATACCCAGCACTGGGGTCGGTGAGACACTGACATCTTGTGGCGGTATACCCAGCACTGTGGTCTGTGAGACACTGACATCTTGTAGCGGTATACCCAGCACTGGGGTCGGTGAGACACTGACATCTTGTGGTGGTATACCCAGCACTGGGGTCGGTGAGACACTAACATTTTGTGGAGGTGTACCCAGCACTGGGGTCGGTGAGACACTGACATCTTGTGGCGGTATACCCAGCACTGGGGTCGGTGAGACACTGACATCTTGTGGCGGTATACCCAGCACTGGGGTCGGTGAGACACTGACATCTTGTGGTGGTATACCCAGCACTGGGGTCGGTGAGACACTAACATTTTGTGGAGGTGTACCCAGCACTGGGGTCGGTGAGACACTGACATCTTGTGGCGGTATACCCAGCACTGGGGTCGGTGAGACACTGACATCTTGTGGCGGTATACCCAGCACTGGGGTCGGTGAGACACTGACATCTTGTGGCGGTATACCCTGCACTGGGGTCGGTGAGACACTGACATCTTGTGGCGGTATACCCAGCACTGGGGTCGGCTTCTAAGTTGAGGAAATCACCATTGCTGCTTCTACTTAAATGCCCGACTGTCATCATATAATATCACTGGAGCCGGAACGTTATACGTTTTCGATACGTTTCGCCCAAAAGCCAAATATCCCGAACTGTTTGTGAGTTGTGTAAATGTTCTTTCCTCGGGTCCTTCCTTTGACCTCTTCCCTTTTCTCTACATCATTTCAGCTCTGAGAACAGGAAGCAGCAATTTCTAGGTGTAAAAAATCTCTTTATGATAAGAGAGGAAATGTGTGAATCCGGCAGAAGGTGAGAGTCGTCCTGGGGGGGGGGGGCAGAAGAAAACCTTTCAGAATCTACCCGGGGGATCAGACACCGAGCAAGGCGAGAAAGTGGTGAGGAAATGTGGATATTATTGTGTATTGCCTGGAAGGGTTAAAACAGGACAAAGCTGAAATGAAGGAGTCTAAACTAGGTGTGTGTTATCTGTGGTGTTACATAGGACTGCAGGTGACATCTACTACATTATCTGTACTCAGAGAGTTATCACTGTGTTATCTGTGGTGTTACATAGGACTGCAGGTGACATCTACATTATCTGTACTCTGAGAGTTATCACTGTGTTATCTGTGGTGTTACATAGGACTGCAGGTGACATCTACTACATTATCTGTACTCAGAGAGTTATCACTGTGTTATCTGTGGTGTTACATGGGACTGCAGGTAACATCTACAACATTATCTGTACTCAGAGGGCTATCACTGTGTCATCTGTGGTGTTACATAGGACTGCAGGTGACTTATACTACATTATCTGTACTCAGAGAGCTATCACTGTGTTATCTGTGGTGTTACATAGGACTGCAGGTGACATCTACTACATTATCTGTACTCAGAGCGTTATCACTGTGTTATCTGTGGTGTTACATAGGACTGCAGGTGACTTCTACTATATTATCTGTACTCAGAGAGTTATCCCTGTGTTATCTGTGGTGTTACATAGGACTGCAAGTGACATCTACTATATTATCTGTACTCAGAGAGTTATCACTGTGTTATCTGTGGTGTTACATAGGACTGCAGGTGACATCTACTACATTATCTGTACTCAGAGCTATCACTGTGTTATCGTTGGTGTTACATAGGACTGCAGGTGACATCTACTTCATTATCTGTACACAGAGAGTTATCACTGTGTTATCTGTGATGTTACATAGGACTGCAGGTGACATCTACTACATTATCTGTACTCAGAGCGTTATCACTGTGTTATCTATGGTGTTACATAGGACTGCAGGTGACATCTACTACATTATCTGTACTCAGAGAGTTATCACTGTGTTATCTATGGTGTTACATAGGACTGCAGGTGACATCTACTACATTATCTGTACTCAGAGAGTTATTACTGTGTTATGTGTGGTGTTGCATAGGACTGCAGGTGACATCTACTGCATTATCTGTACTCAGAGAGTTATCACTGTGTTATCTGTGGTGTTACATAGGACTGCAGGTGACATCTACTACATTATCTGTACTCAGAGAGTTATCACTGTGTTATCTGTGGTGTTACATAGGACTGCAGGTGACATCTACATTATCTGTACTCTGAGAGTTATCACTGTGTTATCTGTGGTGTTACATAGGACTGCAGGTGACATCTACTACATTATCTGTACTCAGAGAGTTATCACTGTGTTATCTGTGGTGTTACATGGGACTGCAGGTAACATCTACAACATTATCTGTACTCAGAGGGCTATCACTGTGTCATCTGTGGTGTTACATAGGACTGCAGGTGACTTATACTACATTATCTGTACTCAGAGAGCTATCACTGTGTTATCTGTGGTGTTACATAGGACTGCAGGTGACATCTACTACATTATCTGTACTCAGAGCGTTATCACTGTGTTATCTGTGGTGTTACATAGGACTGCAGGTGACTTCTACTATATTATCTGTACTCAGAGAGTTATCCCTGTGTTATCTGTGGTGTTACATAGGACTGCAAGTGACATCTACTATATTATCTGTACTCAGAGAGTTATCACTGTGTTATCTGTGGTGTTACATAGGACTGCAGGTGACATCTACTACATTATCTGTACTCAGAGCTATCACTGTGTTATCGTTGGTGTTACATAGGACTGCAGGTGACATCTACTTCATTATCTGTACACAGAGAGTTATCACTGTGTTATCTGTGATGTTACATAGGACTGCAGGTGACATCTACTACATTATCTGTACTCAGAGCGTTATCACTGTGTTATCTATGGTGTTACATAGGACTGCAGGTGACATCTACTACATTATCTGTACTCAGAGAGTTATCACTGTGTTATCTATGGTGTTACATAGGACTGCAGGTGACATCTACTACATTATCTGTACTCAGAGAGTTATTACTGTGTTATGTGTGGTGTTGCATAGGACTGCAGGTGACATCTACTACATTATCTGTACTCAGAGAGTTATTACTGTGTTATGTGTGGTGTTACATAGGACTGCAGGTGACATCTACTACATTATCTGTACTCAGAGAGTTATCACTGCGTTATCTGTGGTGTTACATAGGACTGCAGGTGACATCTACTACATTATCTGTACTCAGAGAGTTATCACTGTGTTATCTGTGGTGTTACATAGGACTGCAGGTGACATCTACTACATTATCTGTACTCAGAGAGATATCACTGTGTTATCTCTGGTGTTACATAGGACTTCATGCTGAAACCTCTGTGTTTTATGCTCCTGTTCTCTGAAATAAAGCTTTGAACCCTTCTTTTCTCTGTTGTCTTGGACTTTCTTACATCTGGGGAGTCTTCTCATCTAGCCGCCATTCTTTGCTCTGCTGCATGTTTCCTTTGCTCAGTGCGGTGTAGATGACTATTTCTGCTGTGCAGCTGTGTCGTTGCAGTGTATAATATTCTAGTTTCCTCCTGCTCTGTCTTGCAATCTTCCTATTGTTCCGGGATTGTATCATTTACTAATCGGAGAAGTCCAGCAGGTGCTACGTCGCGCATTCATCACAAAGCAGCTGAATTCACACTTGATGGATTTTTTTTAAAGAAGCGGGCCAGTAAAGAATCGTTCCAGCGAGATTTCTCTTGTCTGTATTGGACCATTTCCGGAGCGGCTTTTCCGTGCACCGTCATACTTTTCCGGGATTTCGACCTTGCACAGTGGTTGGGGGGAGGGGGGGGGGGGGAGATCTAGAGTTGTACTGAGCTCCTGTAATACTCCATAATGTGGCTGCGATTCATTAATTTCAATCTCAGTTTTCATTCTTTAGCATAAACTAGAGCGACTCTCCTGTGATTTTTTTGGCGGATGCTTTGAGGCTCGGTTTGCCTTCCTGCGGCCATTTGTTTAATCTCTTGTAGAGATGAATGGGCGACGGCGGCTTTTCTGCTGATATAAATCCACAAAGGTTCAGTCCCGGGAGACTCCTACAAGATCCGAAATAAATCTGTGATGTCGGCAGCGGGATGAGATACTTGTGATTGAAAAACAGCAACCGAGGCTTTTCTGTCTCATGGAGCTGTCTCTTATGTAATGGAGTGTCTCTGCACCGAGTGTCTCTGCACCGAGTGTCTCTTATGTAACTGAGTGTCTCTGCACCGAGTGTCTCTTATGTAACTGAGTGTCTCTGCACCGAGTGTCTCTGCACGAGTGTCTCTGCACCGAGTGTCTGTGCATCGAGTGTCTGTGCATCGAGTGTCTGTGCATCGAGTGTCTGTGCATCGAGTGTCTGTGCATCGAGTGTCTCTGCACCGAGTGTCTCTGCACCGAGTGTCTCTGCACCGAGTGTCTCTGCACCGAGTGTCTCTGCATCGAGTGTCTCTGCTCTCTATCCAAGCCTTCATCTACACTCTTCACACTCCATTTGTAATGGTAATTCAAGGGGATCTCATGGATCTGTCTCTTATGTAATGGAGTGTCTCTGCACCGAGTGTCTCTGCACCGAGTGTCTCTGCACCGAGTGTCTCTTATGTAACTGAGTGTCTCTGCACCGAGTGTCTCTGCTCTCTATCCAAGCCTTCATCTACACTCTTCACACTCCATTTGTAATGGTAATTCAAGGGGATCTCATGGATCTGTCTCTTATGTAATGGAGTGTCTCTGCACCGAGTGTCTCTGCACCGAGTGTCTCTGCACCGAGTGTCTCTGCACCGAGTGTCTCTTATGTAACTGAGTGTCTCTGCACCGAGTGTCTCTGCTCTCTATCCAAGCCTTCATCTACACTCTTCACACTCCATTTGTAATGGTAATTCAAGGGGATCTCATGGATCTGTCTCTTATGTAATGGAGTGTCTCTGCATCGAGTGTCTCTGCACCGAGTGTCTCTGCATCGAGTGTCTCTGCACCGAGTGTCTCTGCACCGAGTGTCTCTGCATCGAGTGTCTCTGCACCGAGTGTCTCTGCACCGAGTGTCTCTTATGTAACTGAGTGTCTCTGCACCGAGTGTCTCTGCTCTCTATCCAAGCCTTCATCTACACTCTTCACACTCCATTTGTAATGGTAATTCAAGGGGATCTCATGGATCTGTCTCTTATGTAATGGAGTGTCTCTGCATCGAGTGTCTCTGCACCGAGTGTCTCTGCACCGAGTGTCTCTGCATCGAGTGTCTCTGCACCGAGTGTCTCTGCACCGAGTGTCTCTTATGTAACTGAGTGTCTCTTATGTAACTGAGTGTCTCTGCACCGAGTGTCTGTGCACCAAGTGTCTCTGCAACGAGTGTCTCTTATGTAACTGAGTGTCTCTTATGTAACTGAGTGTCTCTGCACCGAGTGTCTCTGCACCAAGTGTCTCTGCACCGAGTGTCTCTGCACCGAGTGTCTCTGCACCAAGTGTCTCTGCACCGAGTGTCTCTGCTCTCTATCCAAGCCTTCATCTACACTCTTCACACTCCATTTATAATGGTAATTCCAGGGGATCTCATGGATCTGTCTCCACAATGACCCGGTTTCCCCAGGCTCTATATACAACCCCATTTACAAAGTCAATACAATGTTGCAAAAGAAATTCTGACTTTTCCCCTTGGGAATCTGTCATCACAAAATGCAGTGCAATCTGCAGGCACCAGGTTATAGAGCAGGAGGAGCTGAGCAGATTGATGTAGAGCTTTGTGGGAAAAGATCCAGCAATTTATCCCTTTAAGTCTTTACATATCAATCAGCTCAGCTCCTTCTGCTCTGTGCCTTCTCCCTGCAGTTGGAATGCATTTTGTGGTGACAGGTTCTCTTTAAATCCCATCACAAATGAAACACGACCCAGTTTAGCCTCTCACACAGCTGGTCTTTATCTACCAGATTTAGGGGCAAATGACTAGGCTACTTTCACACTAGCGTTTCTATTTTCCGATAATGAGATCCGTCATTGGGACTCGATACTGGAAAAAAAACGCTTCCGTTTTGTCACCATTCATTATCAATAGGGACAAAACGTAACGGAACAGAACGGAGCGCTCCAAAATGCATTCTGTTCCGTTCTCATACTGGAGAGCAGTGAATGGAGGACGGATCCGTCTTGACCCACAATGCAAGTGAATAGGGACGTTTTCTCTGACACAATAGAAAACGGAACCGTCCCCCATTGACTTTCAATGGAGTTCATGATGGATCCGTCTTGGCGATGTTACAGATAACACAACCGGATCCGTTCATAAACAGATGCAGATGGTTGTATTACCAATAACGGAAGCGTTTTTTTCTGAACCATGATGGATCCTGTAAAAAACGCTAGTGTGAAAGTCGCCTTAGAAGTGACTTGAATGAACCTCAGCACAGTAGAAGTCATGATAGTTCATCCTCCCAGTTCAGTGTAATGGTCTATCTGGAAACGTCTCCTATTTAATGTATCCACTTTATGTTACATTGTAGCCATGACACCAGATTGCCATTGAAGATCCCAAGTCAACGGAGTTAGAAACATTTGCCTATAAACACACGTACTTCACGCTGAATTGCAGCTTTCTGATTCTGAGCAGAAAATCTCATGGTTTATATCACATCTACAGGTGAAACTCGGAAAATTAGAATATCGAGCAAAGTTCTTTCATTTCAGTAACTTACAAGGTGACACTAACATGAGACTCATCACAGGCGAAGCGACACATTCCAGGCCTTTATTTGGTATAATTTGGATGATTATGGCTCACAGCTTATCAAACCCCAAAGTCACAATTTTGAGGTCCCCTTTGCTCAGGGAGTCTGGAGTAATTATCTGACTAGAGGGCGATACTTTGAGCCGAGAATATTCAACCTTTTCACTAAATTCTAATTTTAAGCTGCATTAATGCAATTCCTTTTAATTTGTATTACTGAAATAAATGGACTTTTGCACAATATTGTAATTTTTCGAGTTTCACCTTAAGGGTATAGAAAATTTCAACAAGGCGTCAAGTGGTCACTACCTGTATAAGCATAATGTACAAGGGATTTAAGGGCATCGGGGTCCACTCCTTCCATCTTTACCTCTTCTTCTTTAGCTTCGCGGACATCACTGGTGAACATAGCGGCAAAATAGTCTGAAACTGCGCTGAGAACCAACCTGAGGGCAGAAATTGACAGGACTGAGCGATTGTGTGCGCGCCTGCAGGAGAGAAGCAGCCTAAGGGCTCAGTCACACGTCAGTGTTCGGTCAGTGTTCGGTCAGTGATTTTGAGCCAAAACCAGGAGCGGCTCTAAACACAGAACCGGAGCCGATCTTCCCATTAAACCTTATGTCTGTGGAGGCTCCAATCCTGGTTTTGGCTCAGAATCACTGACGTGTGAATGAGGCTTAATGCACAAAAGTTTATGGTTTCCAGAGGATGATGAGGGTGGTCATTCTCTGTAAAAGCTTCTGCTCCTGTTTGGCCTCCTCCACTGACAGTGACCATTGCACAAGGGGTCCTCCATCTGCATGGAGCTTGTGCGTCCTCCTCGCGTTTGCAGCAGCTTCCTCCATTTCCCTCTCACATTCCAAAAACATACAGACCGGCTAATTTGGGATTTAGATTGTGAGCTCCAATGGTAACATGTAAAGGACTGCGGGATATGTTGGCGCCATGTAAAATGAATATGAAAAATAAATCCTAATCCTAATTATGATAATGAAATCCATTTTAATGAATATTTCAATCTTGCGGCCATCAGATGGCATTGCATTAATATAAAGTGCTGCCATATGGCGGTATATTGCAGTCCTTGGATCATGGGATGTTATTAGGGCAGGACGGATACAGGGGCCCTTCTAATGCTCAGGTGTAATAGGACTTAAGAGGTCCATCATCGGACAGCCTCACTGACAGGAATCAGAGGAGATGACTGATTGCAGAAGGAGATGCACCTAAATATGGGCCCCTACTGGACTAAAGGTGCCCCAGTCTGACACCACCTTAAAGGGGATGTCCAACCCCAAAACAAATTTTAATGAGGACTGGGAGATTGATTAAATTAAGAAACAAAAGTGCATTCAGTAGACCGGCAGTTACATGCTGCTTGGGGATACATCACTGCTGAGGCCAGAGAATGGCTGCAGCAGTGTAAGTGCAGTAAGCAGTAAAGTTTGCTACATCTGTATAGTCTGCATTATAATTATTATTGCAGAGACTGCGTTAGACGGGAGCTTCATGTGAATTTATCATTTTACATATCATAAAGACATCTGGAATCCAAAAATGAGAGGCTCGAAGGGATTTACAGGACCCCCGCCTGCTATGTGCCAGGTATAACACTTATGTGGTACCAAGGTCCGGATGGGCCTATTATTATATTTTGCAGCCCTACAGGCGCTGGTTTCCTACCTGTGCGCTGGGATTTTGTAGTTTCCGGCAATCAGGAGGACGTCGCACAGCTGCTTCTGCTGGAGGTAGCTCTCCATCTTGCGGAAGGTCTGTTCTGCATGGTTCAAGCTTTGAAAGTATTCATCAGAACCAGTGGGGTTCATTCTATTGGGGGAGACACTCGCCAGCGGAAGCCTGTGAAGCCCAAACCCAGAAGATGTTAGTGAGTGGTCGGCCCGACTGCGCAGATTTATCATCTCCATTGGTTGCTACAACTTAATTACAATGATGTCCCCAGAAGTTTCACTTTCTAATTGTAATTCCCCGACTAATAACGGATGGCAAATGGTCCGGAACTGTTTCCCCCTTTACATACAATAAATGTTCCTCCAGTATATGAAGCTCTGCTTGTTGTCAGTGAATAGGAGCATCTGTTTACCTTCTCCCATCTAAGGCTACTTTCCCACTAGCATTTCTTTTTTCGGTATTAAGATCCGTCATAGCCATAGGATCTCAATACCGGAAAAAAACACTTTCGTTT
Source organism: Bufo bufo (assembly GCF_905171765.1). Lineage (NCBI taxonomy): Eukaryota > Metazoa > Chordata > Amphibia > Anura > Bufonidae > Bufo > Bufo bufo. Next base: position 225,972,460 of record NC_053396.1, read on the forward strand.
TGTCCCCATTCATTGTCAATGGGGACAAAAAGTAACTGAACAGAACAGATCTTTCCGAAATGCATTCCGTTCCGTTCTCATACCGGAGAGCAGCGTGCTGCGGATTGCTTTCCGCTCCGTCTGACACAATAGAAAACGGATCCGTCCCCCATTGACTTTCGAAGGAGCTCATGACGGATCCATCTTGGCCATGTCAGAGATAATACAACCGGATCCGTTTATAACGGATGCAGACGGTTGTATTATCAGTAACGGAAGCGTTTTTGCTGAGCCCTGCCGGATCCCGCAAAAAAACGCTAGTGTGAAAGTAGCCTAATACTTCTCACAGCAGAGGGTTTGTTAGAATGTATCCAGTCCATAACTCCTCTGTGAGATATACTCATCAGTAAGGAGATCTCCCCTGTCCTGATAGCTTGTTACAATGTATCAGCGCAGGTAAAAATGTATCAGACTAGAATCACAGAGGACTGTCTAGTCTGGATACAATTGTAGCAAATACCTAGATAGATGAATGGAAACCATAATACTGATATTCACTGAGAGATACAAGAGAAGGCAGCAAAAAACAATCAAAATCATCAAGAAGGGATAGTAACAAAGTAACAAGTGATCCTGGTTCTCCAGACCTCAGTATTGCACAATAGAGGGAACCACCGCGCTCCGTATGCTCACACCATCGGGTACAGCAAGGTATGGACCATGAATGATTGAAAGTCTGCAGAGATGTTGAGGAATTGCAATATATGAAGTCTACTACAAAGCTTAAATTGCTATCAATGAGACGGGGTCACTCCGAGTCACATCCGTGCTACCAACACTGCTAAAACATATTCATTCATTCTCTCTAAATGCCAGGAGGGTCACAGAGGTCACAGTCTGACCTGATGACGGAGGGGGCCCTAAAGACCACATTTTTCACACGGACGATACGGATTGTGTAAGGATCTAACGGTTTTCCATGCAAGATCAGTCAGTTTTTTCTGTGATTGCATTCAGTGTGTGCGGTTTTTCCGTCCGGATTGCATACGCTTTTCACGCGCATGAAGAAAAACTATTTACATCTCATAGCAACCATCAGTCAAAAATGCACTGCATCCGGAAACCATTCATTTCTACGGGGCCAGGGCTTCGTGAAACACGCACAATATAGAACATGCTGAGATTCTCACTGAATGCAAAGATGAGACCAGTACACAGATCACTGGGAGGAATGGTCAGGATTCAGCAAGGACGCTCAGGTACACAGATCACTGGGAGGAATGGTCAGGATTCAGCCCGGACACTCATGTACACAGATCAATGGAAGGAATGGTCTGGATTCAGCCCGGACGCTCAGGTACACAGATCACTGGGAGGAATGGTCAGGATTCAGCCCGGACGCTCATGTACACGGATCACTGGAAGGAATGGTCAGGATTCAGCCCGGACGCTCAGGTACACGGATCACTGGGAGGAATGGTCAGGATTCAGCCAGGACGCTCATGTACACAGATCAATGGAAGGAATGGTCAGGATTCAGCCCGGACGCTCAGGTACACAGATCACTGGGAGGAATGGTCAGGATTCAGCCCGGACGCTCATGTACACAGATCACTGGAAGGTATGGTCAGGATTCAGCCCAGACGCTCATGTACACGGATCACTGGGAGGAATGGTCAGGATTCAGCCTGGATGCTCATGTACACAGATCACTGGGAGGAATGGTCAGGATTCAGCCCGGACGCTCATGTACACGGATCACTGGAAGGAATGGTCAGGATTCAGCCCGGACGCTCATGTACACAGATCACTGGGAGGAATGGTCAGTATTCAGCCCGGACGCTCATGTACACGGATCACTGGAAGGAATGGTCAGGATTCAGCCCGGACGCTCATGTACACAGATCACTGGGAGGAATGGTCAGTATTCAGCCCGGACGCTCATGTACACGGATCACTGGAAGGAATGGTCAGGATTCATCTTGACCGCTCATGTACACGGATCACTGGAAGGAATGGTCAGGATTCAGCAAGGACTCTCATGTACACAGATCAATGGGAGGAATGGTCTGGATTCAGCCCGGACGCTCATGTACACAGATCACTGGGAGGAAAGGTCAGGATTCAGCCCGGACGCTCATGTACACAGATCACTGGGAGGAATGGTCAGGATTCATCTTGACCGCTCATGTACACAGATCACTGGGAGGAATGGTCAGGATTCAGCCCGGACGCTCATGTACACGGATCACTGGAAGGAATGGTCAGGATTCAGCCCGGACGCTCATGTACACAGATCACTGGGAGGAATGGTCAGGATTCATCCCGGACGCTCATGTACACAGATCACTGGGAGGAATGGTCAGGATTCAGCCCGGACGCTCATGTACACAGATCACTGGGAGGAATGGTCAGGATTCAGCCCGGATGCTCATGTACACAGATCACTGGAAGGAATGGTCAGGATTCAGCCCGGACGCTCATGTACACAGATCACTGGGAGGAATGGTCAGGATTCAGCCAGACGCTCATGTACACAGATCACTGGGAGGAATGGTCTGGATTCAGCAAGGACGCTCATGTACACAGATCACTGGGAGGAATGGTCAGGATTCAGCAAGGACGCTCATGTACACAGATCAATGGAAGGAATGGTCAGGATTCAGCCCGGACGCTCATGTACACAGATCACTGGAAGGAATGGTCAGGATTCATCTTGACCGCTCATGTACACGGATCACTGGAAGGAATGGTCAGGATTCAGCCCGGACGCTCATGTACACGGATCACTGGAAGGAATGGTCAGGATTCAGCCCGGACGCTCATGTACACAGATCACTGGGAGGAATGGTCAGGATTCAGCCTGGATGCTCATGTACACAGATCACTGGAAGGAATGGTCAGGATTCAGCCCGGACGCTCATGTACACAGATCACTGGAAGGAATGGTCAGGATTCAGACCGGACGCTCATGTACACGGATCACTGGGAGGAATGTTCAGGATTCAGCCCGGACGCTCATGTACACAGATCACTGGAAGGAATGGTCAGGATTCAGCCCGGACGCTCATGTACACGGATCACTGGAAGGAATGGTCAGGATTCATCCTGACCGCTCATGTACACGGATCACTGGAAGGAATGGTCAGGATTCAGCCCGGACGCTCATGTACACAGATCACTGGGAGGAATGGTCAGGATTCAGCCTGGATGCTCATGTACACAGATCACTGGAAGGAATGGTCAGGATTCAGCCCGGACGCTCATGTACACAGATCACTGGAAGGAATGGTCAGGATTCAGCCCGGACGCTCATGTACACAGATCACTAGAAGGAATGGTCAGGATTCAGACCGGACGCTCATGTACACGGATCACTGGGAGGAATGTTCAGGATTCAGCCCGGACGCTCATGTACACAGATCACTGGAAGGAATGGTCAGGATTCAGCCCGGACGCCCATGTACACAGATCACTGGGAGGAATGGTCAGGATTCATCTTGACCGCTCATGTACACGGATCACTGGGAGGAATGGTCAGGATTCAGCCCGGACATTCATGTACACAGATCACTGGGAGGAATGGTCAGGATTCAGCCCGGACGCTCATGTACACAGATCAATGGAAGGAATGGTCAGGATTCAGCCCGGACGCTCATGTACACAGATCACTGGGAGGAATAGTCAGGATTCAGCCAGACGCTCATGTACACAGATCACTGGGAGGAATGGTCTGGATTCAGCAAGGACGCTCATGTACACAGATCACTGGGACGAATGGTCAGGATTCAGCAAGGACGCTCATGTACACAGATCAATGGAAGGAATGGTCAGGATTCAGCAAGGACGCTCATGTACACAGATCACTGGAAGGAATGGTCAGGATTCATCTTGACCGCTCATGTACACGGATCACTGGAAGGAATGGTCAGGATTCAGCCCGGACGCTCATGTACACAGATCACTGGAAGGAATGGTCAGGATTTATCTTGACCGCTCATGTACACGGATCACTGGAAGGAATGGTCAGGATTCAGCCCGGACGCTCATGTACACAGATCACTGGGAGGAATGGTCAGGATTCAGCCTGGATGCTCATGTACACAGATCACTGGGAGGAATGGTCAGGATTCAGCCCGGACGCTCATGTACACGGATCAATGGGAGGAATGGTAAGGATTCAGCCCGGACGCTCATGTACACGGATCACTGGGAGGAATGGTCAGGATTCAGCCCGGACGCTCATGTACACGGATCACTGGGAGGAATGGTCAGGATTCAGCCCGGACGCTCATGTACACGGATCACTGGGAGGAATGGTCAGGATTAAGCCCGGACGCTCATGTACACAAATCACTGAGAGGAATAGTCAGGATTCAGCCCGGACGCTCATGTACACAGATCACTGGGAGGAATGGTCAGGATTCAGCCCGGACGCTCATGTACACGGATCACTGGGAGGAATGGTCAGGATTCACCCCGGACGCTCATGTACACAAATCACTCGGAGGAATGGTCAGGATTCAGCCCGGACGCTCATGTACACAGATCACTGGAAGGAATGGTCAGGATTCAGCCCGGACGCTCATGTACACAGATCACTGGGAGGAATGGTCAGGATTCAGCCCGGACGCTCATGTACACAGATCACTGGGAGGAATGGTCAGGATTCAGCCCGGACGCTCATGTACACGGATCACTGGGAGGAATGGTCAGGATTCACCCCGGACGCTCATGTACACAGATCACTGAGAGGAATAGTCAGGATTCAGCCCGGACGCTCATGTACACAGATCACTGGGAGGAATGGTCAGGATTCAGCCCGGACGCTCATGTACACGGATCACTGGGAGGAATGGTCAGGATTCACCCCGGACGCTCATGTACACAAATCACTCGGAGGAATGGTCAGGATTCAGCCCGGACGCTCATGTACACAGATCACTGGAAGGAATGGTCAGGATTCAGCCCGGACGCTCATGTACACAGATCACTGGGAGGAATGGTCAGGATTCAGCCTGGATGCTCATGTACACAGATCACTGGGAGGAATGGTCAGTATTCAGCCCGGACGCTCATGTACACAGATCACTGGAAGGAATGGTCCGGATTCTTCCCGGACGCTCATGTACACGGATCACTGGGAGGAATGGTCAGGATTCAGCCCGGACGCTCATGTACACGGATCACTGGGAGGAATGGTCAGGATTCAGCCCGGACGCTCATGTACACAAATCACTGGGAGGAATAGTCAGGATTCAGCCCGGACGCTCATGTACACAGATCACTGGGAGGAATGGTCAGGATTCAGCCCGGACGCTCATGTACACGGATCACTGGGAGGAATGGTCAGGATTCACCCCGGACGCTCATGTACACAAATCACTCGGAGGAATGGTCAGGATTCAGCCCGGACGCTAATGTACACAGATCACTGGGAGGAATGGTCAGGATTCAGCCCGGACGCTCATGTACACAGATCACTGGGAGGAATGGTCAGTATTCAGCCCGGACGCTCATGTACACAGATCACTGGAAGGAATGGTCCGGATTCTTCCCGGACGCTCATGTACACGGATCACTGGGAGGAATGGTCCGGATTCTTCCCGGACGCTCATGTACACGGATCACTGGGAGGAATGGTCAGGATTCAGCCCGGACGCTCATGTACACGGATCACTGGGAGGAATGGTCAGTATTCAGCCCGGACGCTCATGTACACGGATCACTGGGAGGAATGGTCAGTATTCAGCCCGGACGCTCATGTACACGGATCACTGGGAGGAATGGTCAGGATTCAGCCCGGACGCTCTTGTACACAGATCACTGGGAGGAATGGTCAGGATTCAGCCCGGACGCTCATGTACACAGATCACTGGGAGGAATAGTCAGGATTCAGCCCGGACGCTCATGTACACAGATCACTGGGAGGAATGGTCAGGATTCAGCCAGGACGCTCATGTACACAGATCACTGGGAGAAATGGTCAGGATAGAGGGCTGAGGACAGTGACACCACACAAAGTCTGGGGACGTGTTCTGCGTAGAATTGGGGTCTCACCAAGGTCTCTGCTCCCCACATTGTATTTTCCTGGAGACCATTGACTCTGGAAGGTTTCTGCTCCTCCGCGGCTGACTTATCTGTCCATGGCTTACAGAAGTAATAATTCCCCTGAATGGCGGCGCTCTACTCATCGGACGGGGAGAGCAGCCTGGAAATGATCGGCCGCAGGGAATGCAATTATTTTTTAAATTAAAGTTTAAGCTTTGGAAACTGGAAGCCTAAAATCAATTGGACGATCAATCAGTTATTTGGCGCCTCAGAAGCCGGGTGTAGAGTGGATCATAGTGTTAAATAGGAGGCGCTCTGCCCGCGGCTCGTGGTGCGGGGCTCTCACTGCTGACTCCTCATAGAGAAGTAATAATCTGGAGAAGAAACATTCGCCTCGTATCGCACAGAGAAGACGCCCTCCTCCTCGTAGATGCGTACCTCCGGGCCGGCTCGCTCCAGCTAACAGCACTGACGACATTTTGCAGTACACTAATTATTTCGCCTTTAAGCGCACCGCCTTCCTTTTCGCTGCAGCGTTACTCTTTCTCGACGTCGATGAATATTTATCTGGCTAAGTACTCGTTCACACGAGCGGGATGGATTAGATCCGGATGCGTTCAGTGAAACTCGCACCATTTTGCAAGCGAGTTCAGTCAGTTTTGTCTGCGATTGCGTTCAGTTGTTCAGTTTTTTCCGCGCGGGCGCAATGCGTTTTGATGTGTTTTTTACGCGTGTGATAAAAAACGGAAGGTTTACAAACAACATGTCCTAGCAACCATCAGTGAAAAACGAAGCACCATTCACTTCTATGGGGCCACGGCTGCGTGAAAAACGCAGAATATAGAACATGCTGCGTTTTTTCACGCAACGCAGAACTGATGCGTGAAAAAAACGCTCGTGTACACAGACCCTCTGAAATGAATGGGTCAGGATTCGGTGCGGGTGCTATGCGTTCACTTCACGCATTGCTCCCGCACCGAAAAGTTTCCCGTGTGAAAGGAGCCTTAGTGTCTGTGCAGCGATGTGGTGAAGCTGGAGGCCGCGTTCTCCGCCTGGGTCTCAGGAGACGCTTATTACGCAGATACAATAAACCTGCGGAATTTACATCAAACGAAGAAAAATCGCAAATTCAGCAGCATTGAGCTCATTAATAAAGTATGAAAACATCCACTTTAAAGGGACGGTGTCCAGAATCCTGACATCTGCTCATTGTGTTTAACAACTTCCCAATATTCTTTGTGCTTCGATTTCTCATCCTATTCAAGATCTCTGCTTGCAGTCAGTGCATATTTGGGATATTCACTGTTTTGATCCTGGGTCTAACAATCCATCCGGACCTTGTCCTCCTCAAACAGCTGAAATCTTCTTATCAGTGACGTAACTAGAGCTGCCTTGGGCCCCACAGCACACTTTGGAATGGGGCCCCCCCAGCAACCCCCTCCTCCCGTGGAGCCCTCACTCCTGTGGCTAGTCAAAGTAACTCTCTCAGACCAGGCCACGGCTCCATCGCTTCCTATACGTATATGTACTGTATGTCCCTGACAATAACATCCTTCAGTCTCCCTCCTGGCTGGGCCCCTGCTGACTTTGGGCCCCATAGCTGCCTCCACTATAGCTATGCTTCTGCTGCTTGCAGAAAATCCTCTGGGGGAGAGAACAGCAGAAATGTGTCTGGAATCCAGGCTGCTAGCTTCTACCTACACTGATACATTGTAACAAACTCATACATCATTGTTCTATAACTACATACAGCAGGCTGCAGTCAGAATAATGCAGAATTCAGAGCTGAAATCCGTCAGCATCCCCTGCTGCTACAGAGTCTGGAAAGATTCTTCTGGTGACTTACATTCAGCAAAGTGTTGTCTTTACACCGGAATCTTTAAGTCATGTGATGTGGGACATATTAACGGCTAGAGATGGCCTTGCAGTTCGCCCGGCAGTCGTTTAGCGACGAACTTTGCTTGTTCGCGATTCGCCAAACATGCGAACATATGACAATGTTTACATGCGCCATATTCTTTAGCATTGCGCCAAACTTTGACCCATGACACATCCTTCAGGTGGTACAGGACAGCCAATGGAGACGTTTCCGCACATGGACACACCCCCTACCTTATAAATAATCCCGATCTGGCCGCCATTTTACATTCAGTGTTTTGCCAGTGTAGGGAGAGGTTGCTGAGTGGAGCAGGGACAGGCTGTTAGGGACACCAAACGCTGGCTAATAGGGCCACAAAAGTCCTTATAAGGACTGGTAACGTTGTGCTATCGATAGGTGTGATATACTTATAATATACTGTCTAACATAGAAAATATATTATAGTTTATTTGTATTGTGTGCGGTTCTGCTGCGATACTGCAGTTATACAGAGGGGCAAGCGTCATTGGAACAACTAAATGCAACTGGTGTGATTTACCTGTTGCCCCAAAAAAACTGATTGAGGCAGGGGTGTGATATACCTGCTTCCACCAAATACTGATTGAGGCCTGCGATATACCTTCTTCCACAAATTCTGCTCTTCTCTACAGACTTAGGCCTCATGCACACGACCGTTGTGTGCATCCGTGGCCGTTGTGCCGTTTTCCGTTTTTTTTCGCGGACCCATTGACTTTCAATGGGTCAGTGGAAAAATCGGAAAATGCACCGTTTTGCAGCCGCATCCGTGATCCGTGTTTCCTGTCCGTCAAAAAAATAGGACCTGTCCTATTTTTTGGACAGACAACGGTTCACGGACCCATTTAAGTCAATGGGTCCGTGAAAGAACACGGATGCACACAAGATTGGCATCCGCGTCCGTGATCCGTGGCCGTAGGTTACTTTCATACAGACGGATCCGAAGATCCGTCTGCATAAAAGCTTTTTCAGAGCTTCGTGAAAACTCATATCCGACAGTATATTCTAACACAGAGGCGTTCCCATAGTGATGGGGACGCTTCTAGTTAGAATATACTACGAACTGTGTACATGACTGCCCCCTGCTGCCTGGCAGCACCCGATCTCTTACAGGGGGCTGTGATCCGCACAATTAACCCCTCAGGTGCTGCACCCGAGGGGTTAATTGTGCATATCATAGCCCCCTATAAGAGATCAGGGGCTGCCAGGCAGCAGGGGGCAGACCCCCCTCCCTCCCCAGTTTTAATTTCATTGGTGGCCAGTGCGGCCCCCCTCCCTCCCTCTATTGTATTATTTTCATTGGTGGCACAGTGTGCGGCCCCCCCGGCCCCCTCTCCCTCCCTCTATTGTATTATTTTTATTGGTGGCACAGTGTGCGGCCCCCCCTCCCTCTATTGTATTATTTTCATTGGTGGCACAGTGTGCGGCCCCCCCGGCCCCCCTCCCTCCCTCTATTGTATTATTTTCATTGGTGGCACAGTGTGCGGCCCCCCCGGCCCCCCCTCCCTCCCTCTATTGTATTATTTTCATTGGTGGCCAGTGTGCGGTCTCCCCTTACTTAGCAATATTAGAAGCATCATACTTACCTGCTGTCTTGTCTGTGACCGGCCGGGAGCTCCTCCTACTGGTAAGTGACAGATCATTAAGCAATGCGCCGCACAGACCTGTCACTTACCAGTAGGAGGAGCTCCCGGCCGGTCACAGACAGCGCAGCAGGTAAGTATGATGCTTCTAATATTGCTAAGTAACCATGGCAACCAGGACTGCAGTAGCATCCTGGTTGCCATGGTTACCGATCGGAGCCCCAGCGATTAAACTGGGACTCTGATCGGAACTCTCCGCTGCCACCAATGATCGGGGGGGGGGGGGGTTGAGGGGAGGTCGCACACTGTGCCACCAATGAAATTAATACAATAGAGGGGGGGGCTGGGGGGGCCGCACACTGTGCCACCAATGAGAATAATACAATAGAGAGAGGGAGGGGGGGCCGGGGGGCCGCACACTGGCCACCAATGAAAATAATACAATGGAGGGAGGGGGGGCCGCACACTGGCCACCAATGAAATTAATACAATAGAGGGAGGGAGGGGGGCCGAGGGGGTCTGCCGCCTGCTGCCTGGCAGCCCCTGATCTCTTACAGGGGGCAATGATACACACAATTAACCCCTTCAGGTGCGGCACCTGAGGGGTTAATTGTGCGGATCACAGCCCCCTGTAAGAGATCGGGTGCTGCCAGGCAGCAGGGGGCAGTCATGTACACAGTTCGTAGTATATTCTAACTAGAAGCGTCCCCATCACTATGGGAACGCCTCTGTGTTAGAATATACTGTCGGATATGAGTTTCACGATCTAACTCAAATCCGATGGTATATTCTAACATAGAGGCGTTCCCATGGTGATGGGGACGCTTCAAGTTAAAATATACCATCGGATTGGAGGAAACTCAGATCCTATGGTATATTAACTCCTGACTTTACATTGAAAGTCAATGGGGGACGGATCCGTTTGCAATTGCACCATAATGTGTCAACGTCAAACGGATCCGTCCCCATTGACTTGCATTGTAAGTCAGGACGGATCCGTTTGGCTCCGCACGGCCAGGCGGACACCAAAACGACTTTTTTTCATGTCCGTGGATCCTGTAAGAGATCGGGTGCTGCCAGGCAGCAGGGGGCAGTCATGTACACAGTTCGTAGTATATTCTAACTAGAAGCGTCCCCATCACTATGGGAACGCCTCTGTGTTAGAATATACTGTCGGATATGAGTTTCTCGATCTAACTCAAATATGATGGTATATTCTAACATAGAGGCGTTCCCATGGTGATGGGGACGCTTCAAGTTAAAATATACCATCGGATTGGAGAAAACTAAGGACGTTCAGTGCAGCAGGGGGGATCGTGACCGATAAGCGCACTCGCCTAGCTCACGACAGTGTGGACTACATCACATTTCTAAAAAATAAATGAGGCATGGATATCGGAGGAATTCAACACCTGTGACGACCACATGTAAATGAATTTCCTCATGCCAGCCCACACATATCCGCCACCACCCAGAACAAAGAATGGCCCTTGCCTTACGTATATACAGCGGCATAACGGCCTTTTTGGGGCCTCTACTCCAGTGGCCTACAGTAAAATGTTTATCCAGTGACCGCCTAATGTACCTGCAGCCACATAATCACTTGTTCTTTTCTGTACATTGAATGAATAATTTTTGGGGCCTGTACTCCCCTGGCCTGAAGTAAAATTGATATCTAATATACCTCCAGCCACATAATCACTTGATGTTTTCTGTCCGGTGAATGCCTAATGTTTGGGCCCTGTACTCCCGTGGCCTAAAATAAAAATTTTCTAGGCTCCAGCAAGGTACATTTTTCAGAGTTTCCCTTTAAGAAGCATAAAAATGACCCCTGATTAAAATAATTTTTTTGGGGGGGGGGGAATTTTTGCCATTGATCCCCCTCTGGTATGTCACTGTCCATGTTGTGGGACTATTTGTGCACTTCTAGTAAATATTTGGTGGCTGCAAATATGAGCTGAAGATTTTTCAGGTTCGCCTGTTGTTAAAGTGAATAGGGTCCGCCGCGACCGCGCGGTTCTTGAACATTTGAACGCGAAACGTCCAGGCCGATGTTCGTCCATCACTATTAACTGCCCGCAGCATGGTAGAAGTGCAGCTAAGCTGTGTCTCACCCCAAGCTTGCTGACGGTTTCCAACCTGTTGTTCTCTTAGTCGCAGGCAGTCGTTGCAACGGCTTTGTCATCAGTCTCTGCCATCCATTCCTAACATAAAATAAAGCAATAGGAGAGCTGACAGATGATTGTGACGGGAGGTTTGTACCGCTCTGTATTCCTGCTGTTCCGCCACTCACTGCAGGATAATTAATTAAATCTAACGAGACTTCTCCCAGTTTCGTTTTCTGCCACATGACATTTGATGTGAGCTCAGCAGCTCCTCGTCTGTACAGTTTATGTTGAGAATATGTAAAAATAGTGGCACATTAACATAATGTCTGCTCGGCACAGGCCGCTCCGACACCGCGCCTCTATAGAAAACATGTAAATAATCCGCTGCCCATATACATAATCGCCTGCAACCGGCCCACTGCGCCATTTACCACATTATGTTATACAATACATATGAAATCTTATCAGTCACTAGATACTCCGGGAAATTAATGTCTCCAGCCCCAAATGATCTGTACAGAGAGTCCACTGAGGAGGCAGAACATATAACACGTTACAGAGAATGGAAGCCATGATGGCTATTACAGTAGTTATATTCTTGTACATAGGGGCAGTATTATAGTAGTTATATTCCTGTACATAGGAGGCAGTATTATAGTAGTTATATTCCTGTACATAGGAGGCAGTATTATAGTAGTTATATTCCTGTACATAGGAGCAGTATTATAGTAGTTATATTCTTGTACATAGGAGCAGTATTATAGTAGTTATATTCTTGTACATAGGAGCAGTATTATAGTAGTTATATTCTTGTACATAGGAGCAGTATTATAGTAGTTATATTCTTGTACATAGGAGGCAGTATTATAGTAGTTATATTCTTGTACATAGAAGCAGTATTATAGTAGTTATATTCTTGTACATAGGAGCAGTATTATAGTAGTTATATTCTTGAACATAGGAGCAGTATTATAGTAGTTAAATTCCTGTACATAGGAGGCAGTATTATAGTAGTTATATTCTTCTACATAGGAGCAGTATTATAGTAGTTATACTCTTGTACATAGGAGCAGTATTATAGTAGTTATATTCTTGTACACAGGAGCAGTATTATAGTAGTTATATTCTTGTACATAGGAGCAGTATTATAGTAGTTATATTCTTGTACATAGGAGCAGTATTATAGTAGTTATATTCTTGTACATAGGAGCAGTATTATAGTAGTTATATTCTTGTACATAGGAGGCAGTATTATAGTAGTTATATTCTTGTACATAGGAGCAGTATTATAGTAGTTATAGTCTTGTACATAGGAGCAGTATTATAGTAGTTATATTCTTGTACATAGGAGCAGTACTATAGTAGTTATATTCTTGTACATAGGAGCAGTATTATAGTAGTTATATTCTTGTACATAGGAGAAGTATTATAGTAGTTATATTCTTGTACATAGGAGGCAGTAATATAGTAGTTATATTCTTGTACATAGGAGGCAGAATTATAGTAGTTATATTCTTGTACATAGGAGCAGTATTATAATAGTTATATTCTTGTACATAGGAGCAGTATTATAGTAGTTATATTCTTGTACATAGGAGCAGTATTATAGTAGTTATATTCCTGTACATAGGAGCAGTATTATAGTAGTTATATTCTTGTACATAGGAGGCAGTATTATAGTAGTTATAGTCTTGTACATAGGAGCAGTATTATAGTAGTTATATTCTTGTACATAGGAGCAGCATTATAGTAGTTATATTCTTGTACATAGGAGCAGTATTATAGTAGTTATACTCTTGTACATAGGAGGCAGTATTATAGTAGTTATATTCTTGTACATAGGAGGCAGTATTATAGTAGGTATATTCTTGTACACAGGAGCAGTATTATAGTAGTTATATTCTTGTACATAGGAGCAGTATTATAGTAGTTATATTCTTAACCAAATCTCTTTTTATTGAGACAGCAAATAGTTAGAAAGTGCAACAGTACAGCATACGCCATACGCAGATGGCGTCAAATTAGTGCAATCATATATAACCGCAGCCAAATAAATGAGGGGGGGGGTAATAAACCCAAATAGACATACAAGACATCGGATAGAGATAACGAAAACACAAACAAGAAGAGGGGAGGAAAAAGGGGGGGGGGTGGGAAGGGAAGGGGGTAGGTACAATGATGGCAGTATCAGTCAGACCCCTATAAGGTTGTTCAAGGCGTTAGGTGGCGATATGCTTTCCAGGGGCTCCATATCTCTAGGAAACGAGGGCGAGTGTGAGATTCCCAGTGAGCCAGCTCTTCAAAGCGACATATCTGATCCACTTTCTCTTGCCACATCAGCAGCGTAGGCGCAGAATCGTTCTTCCACAGCAAAGGGATTAGCAGACGGGCAGCAGTAAGAAGTAATGTTGGTAGGTTGTTCTTAGAGGGAGTAAGGGACATATTGGGGCACCAAAGCAGAACTAATTGTGCATTTAGACTTATATGGGAGTCACAGATGTGCCTGATTAAGCTCTCAATCTGTGTCCAAAAGGGACGGATTAGACTACAGGACCACCATATGTGAGAAAGCGACCCCTTCTCTGTTCCACACCTCCAGCACCGATCGGTAATTTCCTGATTGAGATTATGAAGGAACTCAGGCGTTTTGTACCAACGTGTGAGTAGCTTAAAGGAGTTTTCCTGTATTTTGATACAACGACTGAATCCATGAGAATTGGAAAGGATAAATGCCTTTTCAGGTTCTGAGAGGTGAAACGAGAGCTCCTTTTCCCAGGCAGTTAGAAAGGACAGTGCCGGGGGTGTGGAAGAGAGGAGTTCCCTGTAGAGAGTCGACAAGGGCTTCTTCGGGGGGACCGGCATAACTATCTTCTTTTCTAGCCATGTGGGTTCCTTCGAGCAGAAGGGAGGGAGTTTCAGGTTCGCAGTATCTTTGCGAAAGGCCGCAAGAGCCAGGAAGGATTGCTTTTGAACCTCCGGTAAGGCCCAAATTGTGTCCCATGCCAAGTCCCCAGCCGCAGATACAATGTCCTGCAGTTTGTGGTTAGACAATTGACGCCAGACCCCGGTAGAAGTAGTGGATTCAGGGTGAGCTAAGTTTTGTAGTAGGTGCAGAGGGAGGTGGGGATTGGGGAATCTTAGATCTTTAGCTCTGTATAATTTGGCCCACTCAACGAGCATGCCCTTCCAAATGGGGGAGGCAAAGGAATGTGAGGGCGTGCAGCTACGGAACCCCCATAGGACGAGAGTGTCCTTATGTGTAACTAGGCCACGCTCTAGAGCTGTGCACAGGTTTGGGGAGCTTCGCGAAAGGAGAGAGAAGCACCTATTCAGGTGCGTTGCAGTGTAATACAGGTGGACATCGGGAAGGCCGAAGCCACCAAACCTCTTTTCCCTCGTCAACGTGGAGTAAGCTATCCTAGATGGTTTATTCGTCCAGAGGAAAAGGGAAAATCTTCTACGTAGTTCTCTAAAGTACGAAAGCGGGAGCCATATGGGTAATGTCTGCAGCAGGTATAGGAGCTTGGGAACAATGAAGGTCTTGAGATAATTCTTCCTGCCTATCCATGATATGAAAGGAAGTTTTACTGACTGTAGATGGGATGTAATTGAGTTAAGCATAGGGGTGTAGTTAAGGCTGAAAAGGTCGTTCAGGTTAGCAGAGATGTGGATCCTCAAAAATGTGATGTCCCGTGCAGCCCAGGTGAAGGGGGTGGAGCGTTTAAGCGACGCAACGAGAGCGGGTTTACAGGTGACATTCAGGGCAAGGGATTTGCTATAGTTTATTTTGAAATTGGAGACCCAACCAAACTCTTCAAAAATAGAGTGCAACCGGGGGAAGGATTTCTCCGGGTTGGTGGTCATAATAAGGAGATCGTCTGCAAACGCAGCCGTAAGGTGGGTGTGGGAAGCTTTCTGGAGACCTTCAATATCGGGATCTTGCCTGATTTTGCACAGGAGAGTTTCCATGACTATCACGAATAACGAGGGGGAGAGAGGGCAACCCTGCCGAGTGCCATTAGTAATGGCAAAGGCAGGTGAAAGAGTGCCGTTGACTTTGACCCTGGCAGAGGGGGCCGAGTATAGAGAGAGAATAGCTGAAATAAGTTGATCAGGAAAGCCAAATTTCGACAAAGCCAGTGACATATACTGCCAGCTCACTCTGTCAAAAGCCTTCTCTGCATCCGTACTCAGCAGAGCTAGTGGAGTTGAAGTAGTCCGTGCCCAGTTCATAAGATGAAGGAGGCGAACGGTATTCTCATTGCCCTGTCTGCCAGCGACAAAGCCAACTTGTTCCTTGTGGATAACATCCGGGAGAACTTTTTGAATCCGTTGAGCCAGGATCTTAGCCCACCATTTAATGTCCGTATTAAGTAGGGAGATAGGGCGGTAGCTACTACATTGCAACGGGTCTTTATTCTCCTTATGAATAATGGTGATATGGGCTGTGAGTGATTGGGGAGGAAGGTGGCCACCCTCCAGGAGATAATTACATAAAGAGCTAAAGTGAGGGACTAGAACAGATTTAAAAGTTTTATAATAGGAGATGGTGAAACCATCAGGGCCAGGGCTACGTCCGGAGGGAATAGTGGCTAGAACTTTAAGGACTTCTGGGCCGGAGATGGGAGCTACTAGTTGGGAGGACTGGTCTGGGGATATGGAGGGAAGCTGAAGGGAGGAGAGGAACTTATTCGAGGCCTCCGCGATGGAGCAAGGAGATGAACCAGGAGGGGCCGGGAGGTTGTAAAGGTCTTCATAAAAAGCACAGAATGCTTTGGCTATGTCAGGGGTGGATTTAAGATGATTGCCCGCAGCATCTTTAATTGCCGGGATGAAGGAATCAGAAAATTGTTGTTTAGTTAGTGCCGCCATAAGCTTGTTCCCTCTCTCACCGTGTGCATATGACTTAAAGCGCGCACGTAGGAGCAACTTAGCCGAGGTAATGTTTAACATATCTTTTAGTTGAGATCGCGCGACCGAAAGCTCCTCCGCGAGGTTTATCGCTTGGGATTGCTTATGGCTGAGCTCGAGAGTAGCGATACGGGATAGGAGGGTAGACATGGCCTGGGCTCTTTGTTTTTTAATATGGGAGCCGAGAGCGAAAAGCTCTCCACGGATTACCGCCTTGTGGGTTTCCCAGATTATAGCAGGTGAGGGAGGGGAGGGACCTGCGGAGTTAGTACTGAAAAACTCCTGGAGGGAGGTAGCTATTTTCTCAGATGACACCTGGTCCTGGATGATGGTTTCATTAAGACGCCAGTTCCGTTCCCGTGTAGGGAGGGCGGACAGCGATACCGTCAGGAAGACGGGGGCATGGTCCGACAACGTGATGCTGCCTATTCGGGTGTTTACAATTTGTTTGACATGTTCAGAGGAGAGAAAGACATAGTCTAACCTGTGGTGTGAGGACTTGGCATGGGAGTAGAATGAGTAGTCACGACCAGTAGGGTTCAGGGTACGCCAGGTGTCAATAACACCTAATTTACGTAGAGCCACCCTCAGGCGTCTAAGACGGACATGAGTGATAGCCGATCTCCCCGAGGAGGAGTCCAGGAGTGGGTCTAGAGTTACATTAAAATCTCCCCCTAGTATTACCATACCCTGTTTGAATGCAGCAAGCGCCGAGAGGGTCTGAACCAGCCATGCAACCTGTCCCCTATTAGGCGCGTAAATATTGGCCAGTGTAACCGGTGTGCCTGCTATAGAGCCCTTCACAAATAAGTACCGGCCATCAGGATCCGAGGAGGAGGCTGTAACCGCAAAGGGCACCTGCTTGTGAATGGCAATACTGACACCCCGGCTAGCAGAGGTCTGCGCACTGTGGTGCCACTGAGTGAACTTTTTGGAAGGAAGATTAGGAATCTTACCTGCCCGAAAGTGCGTCTCTTGAAAAAAGGCGATCGAGACTTTGTCTTTCTGTAGCAAGGAAATCACTTGGGATCTTTTGCACGGCTCGTTCAGGCCCCGGACATTAAGGGATGAGACTACAAGAGAAGCCATTTTAAATCAGTGGGAAAGCACATTGCAATCAAGGTCTGAGCGAACCAAGCAAGAACATTAAAGTGGGAAAGGAGGACACAAGAGGGGAAACACATGAGGGCAAAAAAGGGTAGACAAAACGGCAAACAATTATTCAAAATCACATAATGCAATTCTAAGAGCTCCACGGAGCGCCTGTGAACCAGAGGATCCTTTCTCATCACGGACTGGTGCCGGGATCCATCAGGCGGGGGGTCTCGTAGAGCCGGAATAGGCCAAGAAAAGGCCATCAGGTAACAAGGAAGTCAATGAGGGAAACATTGGCAAACAAATCCCCTGTGCAGAAGGGGTGGGAGGGGAGAGGTGAATAAAACTCAGGAAGGTAAGGTCCACAGGGAGGTGAACAAAGGCCTGAGTACATCCAGAAAGGCCTTATCAAAAAACTAGGCGGCCCTGATGCATGTCCTGAACAGTAAAACAGAGGAAATCTTCAGGAGAACACCGGAACTATGGCCGGCAAGAGATGACAACTTTCACAGCAGAAAGGCTTCAGCGATGAGGAGAGCGTTCCGCAGCAGTGGAGGCTTGAAAACCCAGGCTGGAACGGGATTTCTTCCCGGCCGGTACAAGGGACCAGGTTTCTGCAGTCGGAGGCGAGGGTATAGGGTCTCCCTGGTCTGCTGGCATCCAGGACGGGATTTCAATCGGGGCTATACCCAGTGAGACCCAGGCCCCGGACAAGTCCTGGGGTGTGCGTATGGTGATCTGCCTTCCGTTTTTGAAGACGGCCAAGCCAAAGGGGAACAACCAGCGAAACTGGGTCCCGGAGGATCTAAGCGCTTCTAAAAGTGGACGCAAAATACGTCTTTTTGTCAGCGTGGAAGGTGCCAGGTCTTGAAAGAACTGCAGCTGCGAGCCTTCATATTCTAGACGGTCTGTCTCTCTACTGGCCTTCAAAAGAGCTGCAGTGTCCACAAAGCTGAGGATACCACAGATAACATCTCTCGGAGGATCTGAAGCTTTTGGCTTGGGACGAAGAGCACGGTGTATGCGTTCAATAACAATATTCGCTGCTCTTTCTGGATTCAAAAGATTCGCGAATATTTCTTTCGTGACTTTTTCGAGCGCTTCCGGTGCGAATATTTCAGGTATGCCTCGGATACGAATATTACGTCTGCGGCTGCGATTTTCCTGGTCTTCGATTCGCAGGAGGGCATCGTTAATGAGATCTTTATGCGCACCCAGGGTAGAGCATGTTTCCTCACTAAAGCGAATAATCGCATCTTGCGAATTTTCCAGTGCCGCGACTCTCTGGCCGATGGAACGGAGATCGGTCTTTATTTCCGCCAAATCCTGCTTCAGGGGAGCCAGAGCAGAGTCCATAACTTCGCGAAGGATCGCTTTTGAAAGATTTGGTCCCCGTCGTCTGTTTTTATATTCGGAAGCATCCGAAATACTTCCCGCTTCTGAGCAGTCTTCCGCATCGGAGTGGAGTGAGGGAGCCGGCGCCATCTTAGGCGTCCCTGCAGCGGTGCCCTTGGCAGCTTTCCTCAGAAATTGCTCCATGTCAGGCTGTTTGGAGCGGTTCACAGGTGGGTCGACAGGTTCCCTGGGGCGATCTCTCCCCGTTTTGCCCATTTTTAGCTTCTGAAAAGTGCTATTTAAGGGGGTTTGTGCCGATTAGGAAGAGGAGCTCAGTCACCAGCAGCCATGCAGCTCAGCGGCCAAACTCCGCCCTAGTAGATATATTCTTGTACATAGGAGCAGTATTATAGTAGTTATATTCTTGTACATAGAAGCAGTATTATAGTAGGTATATTCTTGTACATAGGAGCAGTATTATAGTACTTATATTCTTGTACATAAGAGCAGTATTATAGTAGTTATATTCTTGTACATAGGAGGCAGTATTATAGTAGTTATATTCTTGTACATAGGAGGTAGTATTATAGTAGTTATATTCTTGTATATAGGAGGCAGTATTATAGTAGTTATATTCTTGTACATAGGAGGCGGTATTATAGTAGTGATATTCTTGTACATAGGAGGTAGTATTATAGTAGTTATATTCTTGTATATAGGAGGCAGTATTATAGTAGTTATATTCTTGTACATAGGAGGCGGTATTATAGTAGTGATATTCTTGTACATAGGAGGTAGTATTATAGTAGTTATATTCTTGTACATAGGAGCAGTATTATAGTAGCTATATTCTTGTACATAGGAGGCGGTATTATAGTAGTTATATTCTTGTACATAGGAGGCAGTATTATAGTAGTTATATTCATGTACATAGGAGCAGTATTATAGTAGTTATATTCTTGTACATAGGAGCAGTATTATAGTAGTTATATTCTTATACATAGGAGCAGTATTATAGTAGTTATATTCTTGTACATAGGAGGCAGTATTATAGTAGTTATATTCTTGTACATAGAAGGCAGTATTACAGGGAGTGCAGAATTATTAGCCAAGTTGTATTTTTGAGGATTAATTTTATTATTGAACAACAACCATGTTCTCAATGAACCCAAAAAACTCATTAATATCATAGCTGAATATTTTTGGAAGTAGTTTTTAGTTTGTTTTTAGTTTTAGCTATTTTAGGGGGATATCTGTGTGTGCAGGTGACTATTACTGTGCATAATTATTAGGCAACTTAACAAAAAACAAATATATACCCATTTCAATTATTTATTTTTACCAGTGAAACCAATATAACATCTCAACATTCACAAATATACATTTCTGACATTCAAAAACAAAACAAAAACAAATCAGTGACCAATATAGCCACCTTTCTTTGCAAGGACACTCAAAAGCCTGCCATCCATGGATTCTGTCAGTGTTTTGATCTGTTCACCATCAACATTGCGTGCAGCAGCAACCACAGCCTCCCAGACACTGTTCAGAGAGGTGTACTGTTTTCCCTCCTTGTAAATCTCACATTTGATGATGGACCACAGGTTCTCAATGGGGTTCAGATCAGGTGAACAAGGAGGCCATGTCATTAGATTTTCTTCTTTTATACCCTTTCTTGCCAGCCACGCTGTGGAGTACTTGGACGCGTGTGATGGAGCATTGTCCTGCATGAAAATCATGTTTTTCTTGAAGGATGCAGACTTCTTCCTGTACCACTGCTTGAAGAAGGTGTCTACCAGAGACTGGCAGTAGGACTGGGAGTTGAGCTAGACTCCATCCTCAACCCGAAAAGGCCCCACAAGCTCATCTTTGATGATACCAGCCCAAACCAGTACTCCACCTCCACCTTGCTGGCGTCTGAGTCGGACTGGAGCTCTCTGCCCTTTACCAATCCAGCCACGGGCCATCCATCTGGCCCATCAAGACTCACTCTCATTTCATCAGTCCATAAAACCTTAGAAATATCAGTCTTGAGATATTTCTTGGCCCAGTCTTGATGTTTCAGCTTGTGTGTCTTGTTCAGTGGTGGTCGTCTTTCAGCCTTTCTTACCTTGGCCATGTCTCTGAGTATTGCACACCTTGTGCTTTTGGGCACTCCAGTGATGTTGCAGCTCTGAAATATGGCCAAACTGGTGGCAAGTGGCATCTTGGCAGCTGCACGCTTGACTTTTCTCAGTTCATGGGCAGTTATTTTGCGCCTTGGTTTTTCCACACGCTTCTTGCGACCCTGTTGACTATTTTGAATGAAACGCTTGATTGTTCGATGATCACGCTTCAGAAGCTTTGCAATTTTAAGAGTGCTGCATCCCTCTGCAAGATATCTCACTATTTTTGATTTTTCTGAGCCTGTCAAGTCCTTCTTTTGACCCATTTTGCCAAAGGAAAGGAAGTTGCCTAATAATTATGCACACCTAATATAGGGTGTTGATGTCATTAGACCACACCCCTTCTCATTACAGAGATGCACATCACCTAATATGCTTAATTGGTAGTAGGCTTTCGAGCCTATACAGCTTGGAGTAAGACAACATGCATAAAGAGGATGATGTGGTCAAAATACTCATTTGCCTAATAATTCTGCACGCAGTGTATAGTAGTTATATTCTTGTACATAGGAGCAGTATTATAGTAGTTATATTCTTGCACATAGGAGTAGTATTATAGTAGTTATATTCTTGTACATAGGAGCAGTATTATAGTAGTTATATTCTTGTACATAGGAGGTAGTATTATAGTAGTTATATTCTTGTACATAGGAGGCAGTATTATAGTAGTTATATTCTTGTACATAGGAGGTAGTATTATAGTAGTTATATTCTTGTACATAGGAGGTAGTATTATAGTAGTTATATTCTTGTACATAGGAGCAGTTTTATAGTAGTTATATTCTTGTACATAGGAGCAGTATTATGGTAGTTATATTCTTGTACATGGGAGCAGTATTATACTAGTTATACTATTATACTTAGGAGCAGTATTATAGTAGTTATATTCTTGTACATAGGAGCAGTATTATATAGTTATATTCTTGTACATAGGAGCAGTATTATAGTAGTTATATTCTTGTACATAGGAGCAGTATTATAGTAGTTATATTTTTGTACATAGGGGCAGTATTATAGTAGTTATATTCTTGTACATAGGAGGCAGTATTATAGTAATTATATTCTTGTACATAGGAGCAGTATTATAGTAGTTATATTCTTGTACATAGGAGGCAGTATTATAGTAGTTATATTCTTGTACATAGGAGGCAGTATTATAGTAGTTATATTCTTGTATATAGGAGCAGTATTATAGTAGTTATATTCTTGTACATAGGAGCAGTGTTATAGTAGTTATATTCTTGTACATAGGAACAGTATTATAGTAGTTATATTCTTGTACATAGGAGCAGTATTATAGTAGTTATATTCTTGTACATAGGAGGCAGTATTATAGTAGTTATATTCTTGTATATATGAGGTAGTATTATAGTAGTTATAGTCTTGTACATAGGAGGCAGTATTATAGTAGTTATATTCTTGTACATAGGAGCAGTATTATAGTAGTTATATTCTTGTACATAGGAGCAGTATTATAGTAGTTATATTCTTGTACACAGGAGGCAGTATTATAGTAGTGATATTCTTGTACATAGGAGCAGTATTATAGTAGTTATATTCTTCTACATAGAAGCAGTATTATAGTAGTTATATTCTTGTACATAGGAACAATAGAAGTATTACAGTAGATGTATTATTTTTCCTCCTAATACCCGTGACTGTACTATAGTGATGGATGAGTTGCTTGGTTTCACTTGTCTATTGTTCTGCAGCGTTCTTGATGTCCATGTTTTTGCTGAGAACTTCATGTGCTGATGTGATGTGGGGGCGAGCCTGACACGTGTTTTCTGCGGCACCTACATGAACTCAGTCTGTGACAGTGGAGACAAGATGCGCTTCTTTGAACAAACATTGTGAAATAATCAGATGTATTTGGGTAAAAGTATCAGTAAGTACCGCCATCTTTAATGCACTATGCACACACATATTTTACGTGTCTGGAAAAACAGAAGATACGTTTCTTTTTTGTAACCCAGTAATTCTTCCTGGATACATATGAATTGCAAATGCAGATCTGTTTACTTGTGATTGCTTTTATCAGGGAGATGGATTTGGTTTAGATGACTCATCGGCCAATGCAATGAGAGGATGAATCCTGGGGAAGCAGAGGCGGGCGGCCGCAGACAGCCACAATGTATTAGATCTGATATCCGGTGACTTCTGGAAATAATAAGATCGTAAAGTGAATGATACTTAGAGAGATGAATGACTGATGAGCAGCACTGGAAATTGCAAATGTTTCAGTTTTTTCAGGTGGGTTTTATTAATTTTAGGTGCGGCATCATAATTAAAGGGAATGTGTCATCAGAAAATGACTTGCTGTTTAAATCACTCCATATTTTGTAATAATTTTTGATGATGTTTTTAATTTTCCATGTCAATTTTTATATTTAAACTAAAACAAAAAAGTCCTGCAGTTTTTGCACTGGCCACTATATCTAATAATTGGCGCCACTTCTTAGTCTGTACATATCACTTTACTGCAGTTACCTGCTTATTTGCCATTCTAATCCTGCCTGTAATGATACCACCTCTGTGAATAGATAAGACATGATCCACCATTCACAATAGGTGACTGTCAAAGCTTATCAATTCCCTCCCTGTACAATGACCTCTGCACAGGTCACAGAGCCCAGAAAACTCTCCCATAGAAGTCAGTGACGTCCCCTCCTGACCATTGTGAACCCCATAATCATGTTCAGGAAATAAAAAAGAATAAATCTACAATCAGAAAATAAACTCAGATTAGAAAAAAGGAGATGTGTCACTATCTGGTTTTAACTGGAAGATAAAAACTGGTGACACATTTCTTAAATGTTGAAATTGTGGGGGATAATAAGTGAATGGAATCATCCAGTGTTCTGTAATGAAGCTTAAACAAAAGTTCTCCAACCTTGTCAGGACCTCTGCTTGCTGCTTGTGTATAGGAACACTCTCATTTACATCCATAGGCTGACAAATTGTCTTGAGCTAATATTTCTTACAGCAGAGAGTCTGTTACAGTGTTTGATTACAGTCTCATGATTATTGGTCTAGAGTAGAGATGTATTATATACCATGGACAGAGGGAGGGGGCGCCTTCTCCCCACAAGCACCTCTACCCCCCCCCCCCCCACTGACGGGGGCTTGCCAGGTCTGTCATCTCAGAACACCCATTACAACCTGCTGCAGGATACCCCTACACAAGATTTACACAAGCAACTAAGCAAAACTGTATCAAGTTCAGACCTCTAAGGGGATTAAAAGAAAATAGGTAAAAATAAAATATATATATATTTATATAACCCCGCAATATTACAAAAAAAAAAAAAAAATTCCCATTTATTGTATAAATAATAAGAAATTAAACATCATTAATGTTGCCACGTGTATCATGTATTATGAGGGCAGGGTCGCCCCCGGAAAGGTGAGGAACTGAGGTAAATAAAACTCAATTTTTTTTTTAGAATGACTGATTTTCATAAAACAGGTATATTCTCCTCCAGTGCATGTGGCGGGCGACCTCACCGCGCTTCTCTCCTCCAGCGCATGTGGCGGGCGACCTCACCGCGCTTCTCTCCTCCAGCACATGTGACAGGCGACCTCACTGTGCTTCTCTCCTCCAGCACATGTGACAGGCGACCTCACCGCGCTTCTCTCCTCCAACACATGTGACGGGCGACCTCACCGCGCTTCTCTCCTCCAGTGCATGTGGCGGGCGACCTCACTGTGCTTCTCTCCTCCAGCGCATGTGACGGGCGACCTCACTGTGCTTCTCTCCTCCAACACATGTGACAGGCGACCTCACTGTGCTTCTCTCCTCCAGCACATGTGACAGGCGACCTCACTGTGCTTCTCTCCTCCAGCGCATGTGACGGGCGACCTCACCGCGCTTCTCTCCTCCAACACATGTGACAGGCGACCTCACCGCGCTTCTCTCCTCCAGTGCATGTGGCGGGCGACCTCACTGTGCTTCTCTCCTCCAGCGCATGTGACGGGCGACCTCACTGTGCTTCTCTCCTCCAACACATGTGACAGGCGACCTCACCGCGCTTCTCTCCTCCAGCACATGTGACGGGTGACCTCACTGTGCTTCTCTCCTCCAGCGCATGTGACAGGCGACCTCACCGCGCTTCTCTCCTCCAGTGCATGTGGCGGGCGACCTCACTGTGCTTCTCTCCTCCAACACATGTGACGGGCGACCTCACTGTGCTTCTCTCCTCCAACACATGTGACGGGCGACCTCACTGTGCTTCTCTCCTCCAGCGCATGTGACAGGCGACCTCACCGCGCTTCTCTCCTCCAGTGCATGTGGCGGGCGACCTCACTGTGCTTCTCTCCTCCAACACATGTGACGGGCGACCTCACTGTGCTTCTCTCCTCCAACACATGTGACGGGCGACCTCACCGCGCTTCTCTCCTCCAACACATGTGACAGGCGACCTCACTGTACTTCACTCCTCCAGTGCATGTGGCGGGCGACCTCACCGCGCTTCTCTCCTCCAGTGCATGTGGCGGGCGACCTCACTGTGCTTCTCTCCTCCAGCGCATGTGACAGGCGACCTCACCGCGCTTCTCTCCTCCAGTGCATGTGGCGGGCGACCTCACTGTGCTTCTCTCCTCCAACACATGTGACGGGCGACCTCACTGTGCTTCTCTCCTCCAACACATGTGACGGGCGACCTCACCGCGCTTCTCTCCTCCAACACATGTGACAGGCGACCTCACTGTACTTCTCTCCTCCAACACATGTGACAGGCGACCTCACCGCGCTTCTCTCCTCCAGCACATGTGACGGGTGACCTCACTGTACTTCTCTCCTCCAGTGCATGTGGCGGGCGACCTCACCGCGCTTCTCTCCTCCAGCACATGTGACGGCGACCTCACCGTGCTTCTCTCCTCCAGTGCATGTGACGGGCGACCTCACCGCGCTTCTCTCCTCCAGTGCATGTGACGGGCGACCTCACCGTGCTTCTCTCCTCCAGCACATGTGACGGGCGACCTCACCGTGCTTCTCTCCTCCAGTGCATGTGGCGGGCGACCTCACCGCGCTTCTCTCCTCCAGCACATGTGACAGGCGACCTCACCGTGCTTCTCTCCTCCAACACATGTGACGGGCGACCTCACCGCGCTTCTCTCCTCCAGTGCATGTGACGGGCGACCTCACCGCGCTTCTCTCCTCCAGCACATGTGACAGGCGACCTCACCGTGCTTCTCTCCTCCAGCACATGTGACGGGCGACCTCACCGCGCTTCTCTCCTCCAGTGCATGTGACGGGCGACCTCACCGCGCTTCTCTCCTCCAGTGCATGTGACGGGCGACCTCACCGCGCTTCTCTCCTCCAGTGCATGTGGCGGGCGACCTCACCGCACTTCTCTCTTCCGAAGCATGTGGCGGGCGACCTCACTGTGCTTCTCTCCTCCAGCGCATGTGATAGACGACCTCACCGCGCTTCTCTCCTCCAGTGCATGTGGCGGGCGACCTCACCGCACTTCTCTCTTCCGAAGCATGTGACGGGCGACCTCACTGTGCTTCTCTCCTCCAGCGCATGTGATAGACGACCTCACCGCACTTCTCTCCTCCAGCACATGTGACAGGCGACCTCACCGTGCTTCTCTCCTCCAGCACATGTGACGGGCGACCTCACCGTGCTTCTCTCCTCCAGTGCATGTGGCGGGCGACCTCACCGCGCTTCTCTCCTCCAGCACATGTGACAGGCGACCTCACCGTGCTTCTCTCCTCCAACACATGTGACGGGCGACCTCACCATGCTTCTCTCCTCCAACACATGTGACGGGCGACCTCACCGCGCTTCTCTCCTCCAGTGCATGTGGCGGGCGACCTCACCGCACTTCTCTCTTCCGAAGCATGTGGCGGGCGACCTCACTGTGCTTCTCTCCTCCAGCGCATGTGATAGACGACCTCACCGCGCTTCTCTCCTCCAGTGCATGTGGCGGGCGACCTCACCGCACTTCTCTCTTCCGAAGCATGTGACGGGCGACCTCACTGTGCTTCTCTCCTCCAGCGCATGTGATAGACGACCTCACCGCACTTCTCTCCTCGAGCACATGTGACAGGCGACCTCACCGTGCTTCTCTCCTCCAGCACATGTGACGGGCGACCTCACCGTGCTTCTCTCCTCCAGTGCATGTGGCGGGCGACCTCACCGCGCTTCTCTCCTCCAGCACATGTGACAGGCGACCTCACCGTGCTTCTCTCCTCCAACACATGTGACGGGCGACCTCACCATGCTTCTCTCCTCCAACACATGTGACAGGCGACCTCACCGCGCTTCTCTCCTCCAGTGCATGTGAACGGCGACCTCACCGTGCTTCTCTCCTCCAACACATGTGACAGGCGACCTCAATGTACTTCTCTCCTCCAGCGCATGTGACGGGCGACCTCACCGTGCTTCTCTCCTCCAACACATGTGACAGGCGACCTCACCGCACTTCTCTCCTCCAGCGCATGTGACGGCGACCTCACCGCGCTTCTCTCCTCCAACACATGTGACGGGCGACCTCACCGCACTTCTCTCCTCCAGCGCATGTGACGGCGACCTCATCGTGCTTCTCTCCTCCAGTGCATGTGACGGGCGACCTCACCGCGCTTCTCTCCTCCAGTGCATGTGACGGGCGACCTCACCGCGCTTCTCTCCTCCAGTGCATGTGACGGGCGACCTCACCGTGCTTCTCTCCTCCAACACATGTGACGGGCGACCTCACCGCACTTCTCTCCTCCAGCGCATGTGACGGCGACCTCATCGTGCTTCTCTCCTCCAGTGCATGTGACGGGCGACCTCACCGCGCTTCTCTCCTCCAGTGCATGTGACGGGCGACCTCACCGCGCTTCTCTCCTCCAGTGCATGTGATGGGTGACCTCACCGCGCTTCTCTCCTCCAGTGCATATGGCGGGCAACCTCACCGCGCTTCTCTCCTCCAGTGCATGTGACGGGCGACCTCACCGCACTTCTCTCCTCCAGCGCATGTGATAGACGACCTCACCGCGCTTCTCTCCTCCAACACATGTGATAGACGACCTCACCGCGCTTCTCTCCTCCAACACATGTGATAGGTGACCTCACCGCGCTTCTCTCCTCCAACACATGTGATAGGCGACCTCACCGTGCTTCTCTCCTCCAACACATGTGACAGGCGACCCCACCGTGCTTCTCTCCTCCAGTGCATGTGGCGGGCGACCTCACCGTGCTTCTCTCCTCCAACACATGTGACAGGCGACCTCACCGTGCTTCTCTCCTCCAGTGCATGTGGCGGGCGACCTCACCGTGCTTCTCTCCTCCAACACATGTGACAGGCGACCTCACCGCGCTTCTCTCCTCCAGCGCATGTGACAGGCGACCTCACCGTGCTTCTCTCCTCCAACACATGTGACAGGCGACCTCACCGCGCTTCTCTCCTCCAGTGCATGTGACGGGCGACCTCACCGCACTTCTCTCCTCCAGCGCATGTGACGGCGACCTCATCGTGCTTCTCACCTAAAGTGCATGTGACGGGCGACCTCACCCCACTTCTCTCCTCCAGCGCATGTGATAGACGACCTCACCGCGCTTCTCTCCTCCAACACATGTGATGGGTGACCTTACCGCACTTCTCTCCTCCAGAATATGTGACGGGCAGATGTGTTATCTGTGTATATATTGGGGGGTGAGCCTTGTGCAGGGGGGGCACCATTTTATGCAATGCTCATTGCGGCTATGCGGTAACACTTCCAGTAATTGTGCCTCACACTTGCAGCTCATTCCTTCGCCTCTCTGAACACACGGCTCTGCCTTAATCTATATTCAGTGCAGACGCTCATGATAGTCGCTCGTCTCTGCCAAGTAGAATCTCATACAATGTGCAGGGACTAATAGCGGCTCCTAAGCTACAGGTTTACAGAAAGTACAAGGAAGATTATGAGGATCCTTCTGGCTCAATGTCTACTGCGTTAACAATGGCCGATGACTGAGGGGGGGGGGGGGGGATTATATTATACAGATGATTCAAACCTCCCGGACAATAAAGATAAACACTCTGCATTGTAAAGGGGTCATCTGTACACAGCGCAGGCGTGAGAGACAATGTGTGTGCAGCTCGGTGGTCACAATGTGGACGCTGGAGTCTCCAAAGACAAAGATCTGAGGGAGATGATCGGCACAAAAAGATAACAAGATTCATTGTGTGTTCTAATAAATCATGTAATCATCAGAACAAAGCTGGGAAAGAATACAAGATATCAGCAGAGTCCTTCCAGCATCTGGACAGAGAACAGTACAGGATAAGTAATGTATGTACACAGTGACTGCACCAGCAGAATAGTGAGTGCAGCTCTGGAGTATAATACAGGATGTAACTGAGGATCAGTACAGGATAAGTAATGTATGTACACAGTGACTGCACCAGCAGAATAGTGAGTGCAGCTCTGGAGTATAATACAGGATGTAACTCAGGATCAGTACAGGATAAGTAATGTATGTACACAGTGACTGCACCAGCAGAATAGTGAGTGCAGCTCTGGAGTATAATACAGGATGTAACTCAGGATCAGTACAGGATAAGTAATGTATGTACACAGTGACTCCACCAGCAGAATAGTGAGTGCAGCTCTGGAGTATAATACAGGATGTAACTCGGGATCAGTACAGGATAAGTAATGTATGTACACAGTGACTGCACCAGCAGAATAGTGAGTGCAGCTCTGGAGTATAATACAGGATGTAACTGAGGATCAGTACAGGATAAGTAATGTACGTACACAGTGACTGCACCAGGAGAATAGTGAGTGCAGCTCTGGAGTATAATACAGGATGTAACTCAGGATCAGTACAGGATAAGTAATGTATGTACACAGTGACTGCACCAGCAGAATAGTGAGTGCAGCTCTGGAGTATAATACAGGATGTAACTGAGGATCAGTACAGGATAAGTAATGTACGTACACAGTGACTGCACCAGGAGAATAGTGAGTGCAGCTCTGGAGTATAATACAGGATGTAACTCAGGATCAGTACAGGATAAGTAATGTATGTACACAGTGACTCCACCAGCAGAATAGTGAGTGCAGCTCTGGAGTATAATACAGGATGTAACTCAGGATCAGTACAGGATAAGTAATGTATGTACACAGTGACTCCACCAGCAGAATAGTGAGTGCAGCTCTGGAGTATAATACAGGATGTAACTCGGGATCAGTACAGGATAAGTAATGTATGTACACAGTGACTGCACCAGCAGAATAGTGAGTGCAGCTCTGGAGTATAATACAGGATGTAACTGAGGATCAGTACAGGATAAGTAATGTACGTACACAGTGACTGCACCAGGAGAATAGTGAGTGCAGCTCTGGAGTATAATACAGGATGTAACTCAGGATCAGTACAGGATAAGTAATGTATGTACACAGTGACTGCACCAGCAGAATAGTGAGTGCAGCTCTGGAGTATAATACAGGATGTAACTGAGGATCAGTACAGGATAAGTAATGTACGTACACAGTGACTGCACCAGGAGAATAGTGAGTGCAGCTCTGGAGTATAATACAGGATGTAACTCAGGATCAGTACAGGATAAGTAATGTATGTACACAGTGACTGCACCAGCAGAATAGTGAGTACAGCTCTGGAGTATAATACAGAATGTAACTCCGGATCAGTACAGGATAAGTAATGTATTTACACAGTGACTGCACCAGCAGAATAGTGAGTGCAGCTCTGGAGTATAATACAGGATGTAACTCAGGATCAGTACAGGATAAGTAATGTAAGTACACAGTGATTGCACCAGCAGA
Source organism: Bufo bufo (assembly GCF_905171765.1). NCBI lineage: Eukaryota > Metazoa > Chordata > Amphibia > Anura > Bufonidae > Bufo > Bufo bufo. The sequence goes on from NC_053396.1 coordinate 226,003,346, forward strand.
ATAGTGAGTGCAGCTCTGGAGTATAATACAGGATGTAACTCAGGATCAGTACAGGATAAGTAATGTATGTACACAGTGACTGCACCAGCAGAATAGTGAGTGCAGCTCTGCAGGATGTAAATCAGGTTCAGCATACATAACTGTGTGTTCACACTGATTCCTGGTTTGATAGTTAGAGATTCAGCCATTTGCTCTTCTTTTGTTGTAACTATGTTATAATAAATGAACTATAAGGATAATTTGTAATAGTGCAATATTTAATCCCACAGATTTTATGAGCGTTCCTGCTGATATAGTTAATGCTCTGGGTGATCTGTGATACTGCAACAATAAAAGTAAAAAGTGTGAAGTCTCATAAAGCACCAGCATGATATTATTTTCAGTGGAGACGTCAATAGTGCGGTATTTCCCTGCAGTAGACGATGATACAGGGAATATTAGTGTTTAATTACCTTCACTGATTTGGTTAATTACCTGAATCTGTCATTAAAGTATTTTTATTGGTTTGGTGATGGCAGCCGGTGACATTGACGCCTGGAGATGAGAGCACTGAAAGGCACAGCCTGCAGAGCGCGGCGGTATGTCCGCAGACAGTACTGTTTATATGGTCATCTATCCGTGACTGTACAATGGTGAATATTTCCTCCATTTCTGCCCGGCAGGAGATGGTGTAAATTAATGAGGCCTAATACTGAGGAGCTGGGAATCCAGTTACATGAAATATGAAGGGCCAATATCTCTGCCGCACTGACCGCTTTCCCGCCATGTTGGATCTGGGAATGGAGCATTGTTTCCTGCAATCATTTGGATCAGATGAGAGATCAGAAAGGTGAAGGTTTCCCTCCTCAGACCCGTTATAGTCATTCAGGGGCCGCCACTAAAAACACTCAAACCTGTAGTTGATTGTGAAGCCCAGAAATAATTGTCTGCCTGTAGGGGGCGCTGTCTTCAGTGGATTTACCAGTGAATCGTCCCTGCTGATTGGTCGCAGCTTCCAGCCAATCAGAAATGAGACATTGTATGCCAGAAAGATTTCCACCTCCTGGGAAAATTCGATAATAAAAATGTCACAAATCCTCTCATCCCGGGTTCAGGGCAATGAAGATTCATTATCAATGCATCAAATGATTGAGAAGTTATTACAAATATAATGTAAATATCTCACTTTGTTTCAAAACTGTGTATAAAATGTATCATCGCCAATCAATAACATGCACGATAGAGAAGGGCCCCGCTGCCTCCTGACATGTACAGCAGAGAAGGGCCCCGCTGCCTCCTGACATGTACAGCAGAGAAGGGTCCCGCTGCCTCCTGACCTGTACAGCTGAGAAGGGCCCCGCTGCCTCCTGACATGTACGTCAGAGAAGGGCCCCGCTGCCTCCTGACATGTACGTCAGAGAAGGGCCCCGCTGCCTCCTGACCTGTACAGCTGAGAAGGGCCCCGCTGCCTCCTTATATGTACAGCAGAGAAGGGCCCCGCTGCCTCCTGACATGTACAGCAGAGAAGGGCCCCGCTGCCTCCTGACATGTACAGCAGAGAAGGGCCCCGCTGCCTCCTGACATGTACAGCAGAGAAGGGCCCCGCTGCCTCCTGACATGTACAGCAGAGAAGGGCCCCGCTGCCTCCTGACATGTACAACAGAGAAGGGCCCCGCTGCCTCCTGACATGTACAACAGAGAAGGGCCCCGCTGCCTCCTGACATCTACAGCAGAGAAGGGCCCCGCTGCCTCCTGACATGTACAGCAGAGAAGGGCCCCGCTGCCTCCTGACATGTACAGCAGAGAAGGGCCCGCTGCCTCCTGACATGTACAGCAGAGAAGGGCCCCGCTGCCTCCTGACATGTACAGCAGAGAAGGGCCCCGCTGCCTCCTGACATGTACAGCAGAGAAGGGCCCCGCTGCCTCCTTACACGTAGAGCAGAGAAGGGCCCTGCTGCCTCCTGACATGTACAGCAGAGAAGGGCCCCGCTGCCTCCTTACACGTAGAGCAGAGAAGGGCCCCGCTGCCTCCTTACACGTAGAGCAGAGAAGGCCCCCGCTGCCTCCTATGATAGAATCTCCTTTTTTGCTACTTTGTAAGATTCATCTTTCTTTTCACTCTAGAGGTCGGGTAATCGGGCAGTTTAATGGTGAGAGAAGCTTTTATTATGAATTATAAATATCGCCCGCGTTTTTTCCTTACATATTTGATCAATCTTATAAAAATTTCACCAGGTCTCTCTCCTAAATAATTCAGTTTCAAAGATAAACTTCAACATCAGGGGTCTAAGAATACAAACTCCTCCAGAAATCTGCGAGAAGAGGACGGAGGAGGAGGCGGCCGACCGAGAGAGAAATCAGCAGAAAAGCCCATTCTATAAAGTAATCGACAAAACGGAACTCCTGTAACGCAGATCATCGGAGCAAGCGCCGCGCAGACCCTGAACAAGCAGAGAATGGTGGAGGCCTCAGTTCTGAAGCTGCTGAATTTTGTGTGCAGCTCTGGAGTATAAGGATGTAAATCAGGATAAGTAATGTAATGTATGTACACAGTGACTGCACCAGCAGAATAGTGAGTGCAGCTCTGGAGTATAATACAGGATGTAACTCAGGATCAGTACAGGATAAGCAATGTAATGTATGTACACAGTGACTGCACCAGCAGAATAGTGAGTGCAGCTCTGGAGTATAATACAGGATGTAACTCAGTATCAGTACAGGATAAGTAATGTATGTACACAGTGACTGCACCAGCAGAATAGTGAGTGCAGCTCTGGAGTATAATACAGGATGTAACTCTGGATCAGAACAGGATAAGAAATGTATGTACACAGTGACTGCACCAGCAGAATAGTGAGTGCAGCTCTGGAGTATAATACAGGATGTAACTCAGGATCAGTACAGGATAAGTAATGTATGTACACAGTGACTGCACCAGAAGAATAGTGAGTGCAGCTCTGGAGTATAATACAGGATGTAACTCAGGATCAGTACAGGATAAGTAATGTATGTACACAGTGACTGCACCAGCAGAATAGTGAGTGCAGCTCTGGAGTATAATACAGGATGTAACTGAGGATCAGTACAGGATAAGTAATGTATGTATACAGTGACTGCACCAGCAGAATAGTGAGTACAGCTCTGGAGTATAATACAGGATGTAACTCGGGATAAGTACAACATAAGTAATGTATGTACACAGTGACTGCACTAGCAGAATAGTGAGTGCAGCTCTGGAGTATAATACAGGATGTAACTCAGGATCAGTACAGGATAAGTAATGTATGTACACAGTGACTGCACCAGCAGAATAGTGAGTACAGCTCTGGAGTATAATACAGGATGTAACTCGGGATAAGTACAAGATAAGTAATGTATGTACACAGTGACTGCACCAGCAGAATAGTGAGTGCAGCTCTGGAGTATAATACAGGATGTACCTCAGGATCAGTACAGGATAAGTAATGTATGTACACAGTGACTGCACCAGCAGAATAGTGAGTGCAGCTCTGGAGTATAATACAGGATGTAACTCAGGATCAGTACAGGATAAGTAATGTCTGTACACAGTGACTGCACCAGCAGAATAGTGAGTGCAGCTCTGGAGTATAATACAGGATGTAACAGGATCAGTACAGGATAAGTAATGTATGTACACAGTGACTGCACCAGCAGAATAGTGAGTGCAGCTCTGGAGTATAATACAGGATGTAACTCAGGATCAGTACAGGATAAGTCATGTCTGTACACAGTGACTGCACCAGCAGAATAGTGAGTGCAGCTCTGGAGTATAATACATAATGTAGTTTGAGAACATGTCAGAGACAGGCAGCAGTTGTAAGAATGTTAGATAAGCAATTCTCTATAATTATGATTTCACTTTCTTCCTGTGACTTCACTCAAGCTAGTGTTGATACTAATGAGGTCACTTGCATTTGATACGTCTGCATTATTCTCGGCGCCCTCCTCCATTTCCAGCTCCTGATATTATGTTTCCCTCTTCAGTAATAAAATAAATGAGCATCAAAACCGGTTTTATTTACAAACCAATTATCCTTGTGAATTGATGACTCCGCCATTGTAATCTGTCTGTGCTGCTTCTACGTCTCCATATATTTCCGCTAATTGGGTATGATAAGTGATTTATTACCTGCCACGCTCGTTTTTCATGATAATTGTGCGCCAGGATTCCTGCACATGATCAGCTGTGGGACCTGCAGTTCCCTCTGAATTAACGACTCTGTTTCCTTTAATTACTTTAATTTTACTGTTAGGAACGGATCGTCTACTGTTACATCGGCAACAAAGAGGCTCCTCCTGTCCTGTAAACAAAGCCTAATCTGGGAATAAGGAATAAGATCTTCTGCTACTTTCTGATATCCTTTGGGACTCAAGTCCCCACGATTGTCAAGATCTCTGCTTGTTGTCAGTCAACGGAAACATGTTTGTGAGACTGAAAGACTTTCTTAAAGACATTTCTGAGGGTTTGTTACAGATTTGTCCAGTTTAGAGAATGCCTCAGCAGTACTAATCTCTCCTCTGTCCTGATAGTTTGCTACAATGTATCAGTGAAGTTTAAACGTATCAATTTGAAGTCCTGTTGTGGAGTGACGTTTTTTTCCTCACAGAGACTTGCGTAGACTGGATTGAATTGTAGCAAACCCTCAGCTTTGGAAACATGAGCCCTGCCATTTAATCCTGTAATGTCGCATGTCACGACGGGGTGAAAACCAGTACAGCTCCTGTAATGGGGAGAATTTTGCAGCTTCTTCGTGGAAGGTGTATTCTCCTCATGGATATAAGTAATGTGTCTATTCATTCACAACAAGCAGAGATATTGAGAAAATGGAATACAAATGCTATCAGTAAGTTGCAGAACTTTTCATTATATTATGATAAAGATTTATTCGCGCTGGCCCTTTAAAATGGAGTGTGGTTTGTAGGGGTGAGTTCTGAACATCTAGTGCAGGGATCAACAACCTCTGGCGCTCCGGCTGTTCTGGGACTACAACTCCCAGAATCCTCCTTTCCCTTCTGTGGTACTTACAAGAACAGCCGCGTAAGTTTGCATGATGGGAATAGTAGTTTTGCAGCAGCTGGAGTGCAAAAGGTGGCTGATCCATGTTCTAGACGAGCACGGGTCAGCAACCTCTAGCACTCCAGCTGTTGTGAAACTACAACCCCCAGCATGCTCCATTCACTTCTATGGGAGTTCTGCGTACAGCCAAACAAGTGTGCATGCTGGGAGTTGTAGTTTCACCACACCTGGAGTGCGGAAGGTTGCTGATGCCTGCTCTAGAGCCTCCGGATGTGGTGCTGAAGGACAGCTCCTCCTCACACTGAGCATGTCCACCGCCATGAAACCTTCAGCAGAGACTCTTTACTGCAATCCTTTCACATACTTCAATTTTCTAAGCATGACTAATTTCTTCTCCTTTCACATCCAAAGACAAAGCAAGCCTCCTATTATCCAAGCGGAGGCTCCAATGATAGGGCAGCAAACATTCCAGGCAGAAAGCAGCAGGGGAGCATCAGACATAAACCTCGTTTTTGCAAAACTCGAGTGCCCCTTTAAATCTACATACAGTGGATGGTTGGGAAACAGTGAAGATCTTTATTTTATTGCAGTTCTCCTCCACTCACATCCAAAGCAGAAGGTAAAACTGGCCATAGGTGCTGCTTGGCTAGTCATGTGGCCGGTACTGTCACTTTGGTACCACGAAGCCGCTCCTGAATTTTGGTTTGGATGTGAATGGAGAAGTGATATGTTACACTGGGACAAATGTTTTGTACATTTTCATATCTCTCACTTTGCGTCTCCGTATTTAGAGGACCGCGCTCACATAACTGACAATGTTCTGCATTCTTCACCGGACTTAGAGTCCAGATTTGAAGCTTCTAATTTGCTTGCGATAATGAAGCGCGTGAAGCTGACAGCAGCGTAATGTCCTAATCGTTCTCCCTAAGTCAATAGCTGATCGCGGAGCGAGAAACGCCATTATCTGCGGGAATTTGATTAAAAAAAAGAGAAGAGATTCTGATCTAACAGCAACTGAGCGCGAATAAAACATGCGACTCATGTCAGGTCAGTCCTGCAGATTCACAGGAAGGTGGATGACCTGCAGTAAAAATACCCGAGTACAGAATCAATAAACAAAATCCAGAAAACAAGTCAATGTCACTTCAGTTTTGCAGGTTTTATATAAAGTAAGTCTGGAGCTGCACAGAGATCTTCGCTGCAACAACCATCGCACGACCAAAGATCGCTGTGCAGCCATTGTACTGAAAGAGATCAAACCATGACTTGGAAACAGATGTGACGACAAACGCAACATGACAAAAAAAAATCAAACAAATCGAACGGTAATAGATAGTCTGGGGCCCAGTTACATCAATCAGATCAATAGCTGCACTGCTACACAGCGATCATAAATGTTATAGAAAAGATATCTGTGCAGCTCTAGCATTAATTTACAAAAGGAATACTCATCGTATTCAAACAATATTATATCCTGCATCATGCTCCAGAGCTGCACTCACTATTCTGCTGGTGCAGTCACTGTGTACATACATTACTTATCCTGTGCTGATCCTGAGTTACATCCTGTATTATACTCCAGAGCTGCACTCACTATTCTGCTGGTGCAGTCACTGTGTACATACATTACTTATACTGTACTGATCCTGAGTTACATCCTGTATTATACTCCAGAGCTGCACTCACTATTCTGCTGGTGCAGTCACTGTGTACATACATTACTTATCCTGTACTGATCCTGAGTTATGTCCTGTATTATACTCCAGAGCTGCACTCACTATTCTGCTGGTGCAGTCACTGTGTACATACATTACTTTTCCTGTACTGATCCTGAGTTACATCCTGTATTATACTCCAGAGCTGCACTCACTATTCTGCTGGTGCAGTCACTGTGTACATACATTACATTACTTATCCTGTACTGATCCTGAGTTACATCCTGTATTATACTCCAGAGCTGCACTCACTATTCTGCTGGTGCAGTCACTGTGTACATACATTACTTATCCTGTACTGATCCTGAGTTACATCCTGTATTATACTCCAGAGCTGCACTCACTATTCTGCTGGTGGAGTCACTGTGTACATACATTACTTATCCTGTACTGATCCTGAGTTACATCCTGTATTATACTCCCGAGCTGTACTCACTATTCTGCTGGTGCAGTCACTGTGTACATACATTACTTATCCTGTACTGATCCTGAGTTAAATCCTGTATTATACTGCAGAGCTGCACTCACTATTCTGCTGGTGCAGTCACTGTGTACATACATTACTTATCCTGTACTGATCCTGAGTTACATCCTGTATTATACTCCCGAGCTGTACTCACTATTCTGCTGGTGCAGTCACTGTGTACATACATTACTTATCCTGTACTGATCCTGAGTTAAATCCTGTATTATACTGCAGAGCTGCACTCACTATTCTGCTGGTGCAGTCACTGTGTACATACATTACTTATCCTGTACTGATCCTGAGTTACATCCTGTATTATACTCCAGAGCTGCACTCACTATTCTGCTGGTGCAGTCACTGTGTACATACATTACTTATCCTGTACTGATCCTGAGTTACATCCTGTATTATACTCCAGAGCTGCACTCACTATTCTGCTGGTGGAGTCACTGTGTACATACATTACTTATCCTGTACTGATCCTGAGTTACATCCTGTATTATACTCCCGAGCTGTACTCACTATTCTGCTGGTGCAGTCACTGTGTACATACATTACTTATCCTGTACTGATCCTGAGTTAAATCCTGTATTATACTGCAGAGCTGCACTCACTATTCTGCTGGTGCAGTCACTGTGTACATACATTACTTATCCTGTACTGATCCTGAGTTACATCCTGTATTATACTCCCGAGCTGTACTCACTATTCTGCTGGTGCAGTCACTGTGTACATACATTACTTATCCTGTACTGATCCTGAGTTAAATCCTGTATTATACTGCAGAGCTGCACTCACTATTCTGCTGGTGCAGTCACTGTGTACATACATTACTTATCCTGTACTGATCCTGAGTTACATCCTGTATTATACTCCAGAGCGGCACTCACTATTCTGCTGGTGCAGTCACTGTGTACATACATTACTTATCCTGTACTGATCCTGAGTTACATCCTGTATTATACTCCAGAGCTGCTCTCACTATTCTGCTGGTGGAGTCACTGTGTACATACATTACATTACGTACATTGTGTTATGAGGACAGTTTGCTGTCTAGAATGCAGGAAATGCTTCATAAACTTTCCATCATTTTCATATAATTTTCACCTTTAGTTCTGTCATTTCTTATTCTCTGGTGAATTTGTACATTTATGGGGTAGTTACTTTTAGGTAATTGGGTTTCTTTGGCTGCAGATCTCTAAATGGAGCAGCAGAGAAGCAGTTAATGGGGGGTATTCAGCCGCCTGCCCTGTATTACATTCTCTATTACCTGTTGCTCCTCTGATCAGTATATTCTATATTGTTTGTCTAGTGGAGTTTGGTTATCACATCACATGTGGGAGATTTCCGCCAGGGTCGCTCTCCTGCTTCTGAATCTTGGGTTGTAATTCTATCATATATTAAACAGATACATTGTATCCTGTTGTTGTTTAATACACAGGATACATTATGCAAATCCTGTTACTTTCCTTCTATTATAATCTGCTTTATAAATCCTGACAAATCCTCTGATCGCGGACTGTGGGATGGCGGCGGCTGATCCTCTCCTCTGAACCTTCACGTGTTTAGCCTTTTATATTTCATGTCATTATAGATTTGATCATCTTAGGGTACTTTCACACTAGCGTTGTTAGAATCCGGCATTGCTGGAACTGCCCGCCGGATCCAAAAATCCATATGCAAATAGATATCTTTTTTTTCCCGGATCCGGTATTTAATTTTTTCAAAGCTAGAAAGAACTGCGCATCCGGTGATGCAGCAATTTCCGGAACACTTTTCAATGGAAATTAATGCTGGATCCAGCAAGTGCGGTAGTGTTCTGGAATTTTGGCCGTAAAAAATACTGCAGCAAGCTGTGGTATTTTGTCCGGTCAAATACCGTACAAGGGACGGAACGGAAGACATCCTGATGCATACTGAACGGATTGCTTTCCATTCAGAGTGCATTGGGACAAAACAGAAGCGTTTTTTCTGGTATTGAGACCCTTTACCGAATTTACAGGAAAGGAATAACGCTAGTGTGAAAGCGCCCTTATGTACCATGCAACTTCCTAATACATTTAGTGCCTGAAGTTCCAACCATTTTTAAGATCTTTTCTTGTTGTCAGTGAATTCTTGTTTACAAAAACTTAGCAAAGTTGCATTAGCAGCTGATGTGCTTGTTACAATGTATCAGTCTCCAATTCTCCACACAGCGCAAGTCATCAATCCTCAGATTTCAGGCCGATAACCGTTTTCTTCACTGACACATTGCTTGCATTCACTTACAGCAGGAAGAAAACAGATTTATCCTTCTAAAATATTAAGGAGGTTTTTCTAGATTAAAAAGTGTCTGCTCTTTTTTTAGGTAGCCATCACTCTTCCCTGTGGACTGTGCCTGGCGTTCACTTAAATGGGGTTGAGCTGCAACACCAGACAACGCCATAGACAAGAGTAGTGCTGCTACTAGGAAACTACTAATCTATGGCAGCCACCTTCAGTCACCACCTCTGCTTTACCTAGGACTTGGCTTACTGACGACCTTCCTTATATTGCTTATGTGAAGGGCTGATCGAGATACCGAGACCCTGGTAGTCAGTTACACTCATCACTATTAGCAGTCTCGCCTATAGAATTTGCAGTCTATGTGACTGATCGTTCAGGGGATCTGCTCCTTGTGGGCGCTACCAACTCTACATTTCCAGCTGTCAGGTATCTAGACATTTTCCATAGATGGCTTTATAAACTCTTGCCAGTATCTAGAATTTGCCCGATATCCACAAATTCTATGTATTTGAGAATAAAGTGGCTTCTTCTCACCTCTTAGCAAACTGATACAATGTACAGTACAGACCATAAGTTTGGACACACCTTCTCATTCAAAGAGTTTTCTTTATTTTCATGACTATGAAGGCATCAAAACTATGTATTAACACATGTGGAATTATATACATAACAAACAAGTGTGAAACAACTGAAAATATGTCATATTCTAGGTTCTTCAAAGTAGCCACCTTTTGCTTTGATTACTGCTTTGCACACTCTTGGCATTCTCTTGATGAGCTTCAAGAGGTAGTCCCCTGAAATGGTCTTCCAACAGTCTTGAAGGAGTTCCCAGAGATGCTTAGCACTTGTTGGCCCTTTTGCCTTCACTCTGCGGTCCAGCTCACCCCAAACCATCTCGATTGGGTTCAGGTCTGGTGACTGTGGAGGCCAGGTCATCTGGCGCAGCACCCCATCACTCTCCTTCATGGTCAAATAGCCCTTACTTTCAAAGTTTTCCCAATATTTCGGCTGACTGACTGACCTTCATTTCTTAAAGTAATGATGGCCACTTATTTTTCTTTACTTAGCTGCTTTTTTCTTACCATAATACAAATTCTAACAGTCTATTCAGTAGGACTATCAGCTGTGTATCCACCTGACTTCTCCTCAACGCAACTGATGGTCCCAACCCCATTTATAAGGCAAGAAATCCCACTTATTAAACCTGACAGGGCCCACCTGTGAAGTGAAGACCATTTCAGGGGACTACCTCTTGAAGCTCATCAAGAGAATGCCAAGAGTGTGCAAAGCAGTAATCAAAGCAAAAGGTGGCTACTTTGAAGAACCTAGAATATGACATATTTTCAGTTGTTTCACACTTGTTTGTTATGTATATAATTCCACATGTGTTAATTCATAGTTTTGATGCCTTCAGTGTGAATCTACAATTTTCATAGTCATGAAAATAAAGAAAACTCTTTGAATGAGAAGGTGTGTCCAAACTTTTGGTCTGTAGTGTATATTCCCAAACTGCAAGGAACAATGGGCAGCATGGTGGGTCAGTACTTAGTCCTGGTGCCTTGCAGAGCTCGGGTCCTGCTGGGCTTGAATCTGACCAAGGACGACAGCTGCACAGAAGTTACATAATCTCCCCGAGGTTTGTGTGGGTTTGCCCTGGGTCTTCTAGGTTTCTCTAGAACTCAAAAACATATTGATTCGAACAGATATAATTCTATAACCTTATGTTTTGGAATAATGCACGTATAACCTACGCTGCGGTTGTAGCTGGAGTGACGGCTTCACCAAATGCTATCTCGGTCTCTAATTGGAGAAGACAATTCTTAACAGAAGTGAAAGGAAAGGTTACAAAAAATGAGATGTGGAAACGAAGAGGATGAAATGAAACAAAGTCTTCATTCTCTCACTGTCTCATTTAAGGAAGGGGTAACTAATCCAGAATCCTGAGCTCATGAAGGCCTCATTTCATTTGATGCCCCTGGAAGACGACGCATCTCATGTTCTTTTACAAGTTTTCCTTTCACTTCTTGTAATTAACTCGACTTGTTTTTCGCCTTATCTGTCGGCAATGACTTTGTAACGGAGAAGGAAAAAAATTGAAGATTTTATAAAGAAAACTGTCAGAAGTTTCCCTCTTGCCCTGTCCTCGTCTCCCATTGGGTTTGCCAGAAGTCGCTATCAGACTCACCAGCTGCAAGGATTTCAATGGACACAATTAACTGAGGAAATTAATGACACAAGAAAGGAGAAGGCATAAAGACGCTCCAGTGACTGAGACGAAGGTGGAACAAGAGGCAACGAGCTCAACCCTTGTACTTTCTGTGTGATAAATATATATTTCCAGAACTGTCTTATAGCAAACTCCAAATTTAAAACCAATAAAATTTACCAAAACAGTTGAGAAAAAAAGGTTTCAATTTTTCATGATAAATTGCTAACTGTACAATTTACTATATCTCTGCTTGCTTTTAATGAATACCAGTCTATCCTTTTTAGACACTGAACATATTATTTTCGGAATCATACACAATACAGGATATACAAAGAAATTCCTAGGTTGCAATATTTGGGATATAAGGTAAATGACGAAGAAATGCCACAAAGTTTCAGTTTTGTGGTCGCATCTTTCACGTTTGTTGGCAAATTTATAAAGAACTTACAATTTTCTGCTTCTCCAAAGTACCTGGTCGGAGCAGCAAGGTGTCCCCCACATGCAATTAGTGTCCCATATGGATGAGTAAAATCGAAACGGGCCCCTGTTATGATCCTTGGTTTATATCTAGTGCTGATCTCCCCCGACACTTCCTTTCCATGGACTTTAGGTCAATTTCCTCTCCTTTGGCTAACATGGAGGTTCCACTGGAGAAGGGAGTCCTGTGGAGGTTCTCACCACCAGAAGCAAAGAGTGGGAGATACTAAGACTAGGCCCCTGCTCTCCAGGGGCCCCATAGCAGCTGCTTATCTCTGTGGTACAGGGTGCAATATGAAGCTCGCTTTGCATCTCTTGGCCTCATTCCCATTTGCTTTTATCCAAAACGCCGTCATCTCATTCAGACGATGCCCCTGATCCGGGTTTATTATTCTGACAGCCTTCACCCCACACTGGACTCGTGTCCGGAGGAAGAGTCCCCGGGTGACGTTTCCTGTTTGTATGGCGGAGCTGCTCTGCAGTGATGTGCGCACTTCAACTGCAATTACCAAGCTGGCGGCCTCGGCGGGACGGCAATTAGATTGCATTTATTTAGTAGAGACTCCGCTAATTTCTCTGTGGACAGAAGATATTAACACTTCAAATACTATCGAAAGGTCAAAAAAATTGGGATTTGTTCAGATGTTATTTTAAATGTCAGAAGCTGTTACTGAACCGCGAGACGTTAAGTAATAGATAAACGGTGGCTTAAAATAACCCGAAAACATATCCTATAAATAAGAGTGTAGAACGTGCGCCAATCACTGTCCTTAAAGGGACCGCGCAGCAGAACGGACATGAAGCATCTTCTAATGCACTTGAAGCAGTTCCCATCCTGCATTTCTCTAGTGCAGCTCTTTCAAGATTCCTTAACACGTAATAAGGAAAATGTTTGCTGCCTTGAGCAACCACTAGGGGGGGGGGGTGATATACGGTAAATTCTCAGTGGCGCAATGCAAACCACAATGGGACCATGAAGAACATCCCCCGGCCAGCAGTGAAAACAGGTAGACTATATAGGACCAAGCACTGGAGCCTGAGGAGGAAATCAAGTATCACAATAAATGTTAGAAGGTGCAGCATCCCCAGCAGCACAGAGGATTTCAGGAGAGGGGTGTGCGGATCTTGTGGAGGTCACAGGTTGAGAGTTACATAGTGTAAGGAGCAGGGTCCCAGCAGCACAGAGGATTTCAGGAGAGGAGTGTGCTGATCTTGTGGAGGTCACAGGATGAGAGTTACATAGTGGAAGGAGCAGGGTCCCAGCAGCACAGAGGATTTCAGGAGAGGAGTGTGCTGATCTTGTGGGAGGTCACAGGTTGAGAGTTACATAGTGGAAGGAGCGGGGTTCCTCAGCAGCACAGAGAATTTCAGGAGAGCAGTGTGCTGATCCCGTGGAGGTTACAGGTTGAGAGTTACATAGTGGAAGGAGCGGGGTTCCTCAGCAGCACAGAGAATTTCAGGAGAGCAGTGTGCGGATCTTGTGGAGGTCACAGGTTGAGAGTTACAGTACATAGTGGAAGGAGCAGGGTCCCAGCAGCACAGAGGATTTCAGGAGAGGAGTGTGCTGATCTTGTGGGAGGTCACAGGTTGAGAGTTACATAGTGGAAGGAGCGGGGTTCCTCAGCAGCACAGAGAATTTCAGGAGAGGAGTGCGCTGATCCCGTGGAGGTTACAGGTTGAGAGTTACATAGTGGAAGGAGCGGGGTTCCTCAGCAGCACAGAGAATTTCAGGAGAGCAGTGTGCGGATCTTGTGGAGGTCACAGGTTGAGAGTTACATAGTGTAAGGAGCAGGGTTCCTCAGCAGCACAGAGGATTTCAGGAGAGGAGTTTGGTTATCTTGTGGAGGTCACAGGATGATAGTTACATAGTGGAAAGAGCAGGGTCCTCAGCAGCACAGAGGATTTCAGGAGAGGAGTTTGGTTATCTTGTGGAGGTCACAGGATGAGAGTTACATAGTGGAAGGAGCAGGGTCCCCAGCAGCACAGAGGATTTCAGGAGAGGAGTGTGCTGATCTTGTGAAAGGTAGTAGAGTAAATTACACAGCGGAAAGAGTCTGTTGCTTTTTCTGTGCTGCTCACTTTGTATATTATTTATGTAAATTACTCTCGGATTGATCTCGAGTAATTGCTTAAAAATAACAGGACATTCAGAAATAGTCTTTTATTCTTTGCTCACAAAACAAAACTGCGATGATGTCACAAACATCGGAGGTTTACGTCTCTCCTTCCTTCTCTGTAAATGTTTATGAAGACGTGATCTACGCCACAAAACGTATATGACAAGGACGTGGAGCAGAGAGGATAAGACTTGAGGAGATTCAGCAGAAAGTATAAGAACGAGGTCTGAAAATAATGACCAAGGATGTGTCTGTATTGATGATGAACTATCACATCCAGATATATATAGGTTTATATAAACCAGAATCCAACATTCATAAATAAGAAACAATCCCAGTCACTGCAAAACATACAGCGCCTTTCAAAAGTATTCACCCCCTCGACTTTCTCTTGTTTTGGTGCCTCACAACCTGGAATTCACATGGATTGTTTGAGGATTTGCATCATGTCATTTACAGAAGATGCCGGCAACTATGAAGATGTTTTTTTTTTATTGTGAAGCAAACAACAAATTGGACAAAATAACAGAAAAAGTCAATGTGCAGAACTATTCACGCCCCTAAGTCAGTACTTTGTGGAGCCCCTTCTGCATCAATCACAGCTCCAAGTCTCTTTGGATAAGTCTCTATGAGCAGTCGCCACATCTGACCGCTGGGATTGTTGCCTGTTCCTCCTTGCAGAACTGCTCCAGCTCCTTCAGGTCGGATGTTTCTGCTTGTGAACAGCAATCTTTATGTCTGACCACAGATCTTCTATTGGACTGAGATCTGGGCTGTGACTCGGCCATTCCAACACATTTACATGTTTCCACTTAAACCCCTTGAGTGTTGCTGTAGCCGTGTGTTTGTGGTCATTGTCCGGCTGGAAGGTGAGCCTCCTTCCTAGCCTCAGATCACGCACAGACTGGGGCAGGTTCTGCTCAGGAATATCCCTGTATTTAGCACCATCCATCTTTCCGTCAGCTCTGACCAGTTCCCCAGTCCCGTCCCCCCAGTATGATGCTGCCACCACCAGGTCTCACTGTGCGGATGGTGCTCTTTGGGTGATGAGATGTGTTGGGTTTGCACCAGACATAGCATTTTCTTTGATGGCCAAAAAGTTCAATTTTCGTCTCCTCAGTCCAGAGCACCTTCCTCCATACATTTTCGGAGTCTCCCACAGGCCTTTCCTCACACTCACAACGTGTCTTATTGTTTTTTAGCTGAAAGTAATGGTTTCTTCTGGCCGCTCTGCCATAAAGCCCAACTCTATGGAGCGTGCGGCTTATTGTCGTCCTATGTACAGATACTTCAGTCTCTGCTGTGGAACTCTGCAGCTCCTCCAGGGTCACCTCAGGTCTCTGTGCTGCCTCTCGGATTAATGCCCTTCTTGCCCGGTCCGTCAGTTTTGGTGGGCGGCCGTCTCTTGGCAGGTTTGCTGTTGTGCCATGTTCTTTCCATTTGGTTATGATTGATTTGATGGCGCTCCTGGGGATCATCAAAGATTTGGATATTTTTTTATAATCTAACCCTGACTTGTACTTCTCAACAACATTGTCCCTTACTTGTTTGGAGAGTTCCTCGGTCTTCATGGCAGTGTTTGGTTAGTGAGGCCTCTTGCTTAGGTGTTGCAGCCGCTGGTGTGTATATGTAATGACAGGTCATGTGACAGATTGCAGACAGGTGGACATCATGTCACTAATTATGTGACTTCTGAAGGTAATTGGTTGCACCAGAGCTTTTTATGGGCTTCCTAACAAAGGGGTGAATACATACGCACGGGACAATTTTCTGATTTCTATTTCTGAACAATAGTTTTATTTATATAGTTTTTTCATTTCACTTCACCAATTTAGACTATTGTGTTCTGATCCATCACATAAAATTCAGATTTAGGGTCCATTCACACGTCCGTAGAATGGGTCCGGATCCGTTCCGCAACATTGCGGAACTGATCCGGGCCCATTAATTTTCAATGGGGCCGGAAGAGATGCGGACAGAACAAAGTGTGCTGTTCGCATTTTCGGTGCACGGCCCCGATCTTCTGATCCACGGCTCCCCAAAAAAATAGAACATGCAATGCTTGTCCGCAATATACAACGGACGTGTGAATGGACCTAACAAAACATTGAACTCAAGGCTGTAATGTAACAAAACCCTAAAAAAAAGTCAAGGGGGGTGAATACTTTTGCAAGGCACTGTATCAAGGTAAACATCTATTCAGCTACAAAAACATGTGTCCAGAACAAAAGCAATAACCCGTGAATGTGAACCACACAAAGAGAGCAAGAGAACAAAAACCCTCCTAGCTGATAATAGCTGTAAATACTTCAAAGAACTAAATTTCAATAACTAATAATTCCAAGGTTTTACATATTTTTTTTACAATGAAAAGAGATTACATTTATTCCAAACAATGTCCATAGTCAAACAGAGGCTACAACTATTAAAAAACCTGCCTTCTAAAGCAAGAATATAACTACTATAATACTGCCCCTATATACAAGAATATATCTACTATAATACTGCCTCCTATGTACAGGAATATAACTACTATAATACTGCTCCTATGTACAAGAATATAACTACTATAATACTGCCTCCTATGTACAAGAATATAACTACTATAATACTGCTCCTATGTACAAGAATATAACTACTATAATACTGCTCCTATGTACAAGAACATAACTACTATAATACTGCTCCTATGTACAAGAATATAACTGCTATAATACTGCTCCTATGTACAAGAATATAACTACTATAATACTGCTCCTATGTACAAGAATATAACTACTATAATACTGCTCCTATGTACAAGAATATAACTACTATAATACTGCTCCTATATACAAGAGTATAACTACTATAATACTGCTCCTATGTACAAGAATATAACTACTATAATACTGCTCCTATGTACAAGAATATAACTACTATAATACTGCTCCTATGTACAAGAACATAACTACTATAATACTGCCCCTATATACAAGAATATATCTACTATAATACTGCCCCTATATACAAGAGTATAACTACTATAATACTGCTCCTATGTACAAGAATATAACTACTATAATACTGCTCCTATGTACAAGAATATAACTACTATAATACTGCTCCTATGTACAAGAACATAACTACTATAATACTGCTCCTATGTACAAGAATATAACTGCTATAATACTGCTCCTATGTACAAGAATATAACTACTATAATACTACCTCCTATGTACAAGAATATAACTACTATAATACTGCTCCTATGTACAAGAATATAACTGCTATAATACTGCTCCTATGTACTAGAATATAACTACTAAAATACTGCTCCTATGTACAAGAATATACCTACTATAATACTGTGTCTATGTACAAGAATATAACTACTATAATACTGCTCCTATATACAAGAATATAACTACTATAATACTGCTCCTATGTACAAGAATATAACTACTAAAATACTGCTCCTATGTACAAGAATATACCTACTATAATACTGTGTCTATGTACAGGAATATAACCACTATAATACTGCTTCTATGTACAAGAATATAACTACTATAATACTGCTCCTATGTACAAGAATATAACTACTAAAATACTGCTCCTATGTACAAGAATATACCTACTATAATACTGTGTCTATGTACAAGAATATAACTACTATAATACTGCTCCTATATACAAGAATATAACTACTATAATACTGCCTCCTATGTACAAGAATATAACTACTATAATACTGCCTCCTATGTACAAGAATATAACTACTATAATACTGCCTCCTATGTACAAGAATATAACCACTATAATACTGCCTCCTATGTACAAGAATATAACTACTATAATACTGCCCCTATGTACAAGAATATAACTACTATAATACTGCCCCTATATACAAGAATGTAACTACTATAATACTGCCCCTATGTACAAGAATATAACTACTATAATACTGCCCCTACATACAAGAATATTACTACTATAACACTGCTCCTATGTACAAGAATATAACTACTATAATACTGCCTCCTATGTACAAGAATATAACTACTATAATACTGCTCCTATGTACAAGAATATAACTGCTATAATACTGCCTCCTATGTACAAGAATATAACTACTATAATACTGCCTCCTATATACAAGAATATAACTACTATAATACTACCTCCTATGTACAGGAATATAACTACTATAATACTGCTCCTATGTACAAGAATATAACTACTATAATACTGCTCCTATGTACAAGAATATAACTACTATAATACTGCTCCTATGTATAAGAATATAACTACTATAATACTGCCCCTATGTACAAGAATATAACTACTATAATACTGCCCCTACTTACAAGAATATAACTGCTATAATACTGCTCCTATGTACAAGAATATAACTACTATAATACTGCCTCCTATGTACAAGAATATAACTACTATAATACTGCCTCCTATATACAAGAATATAACTACTATAATACTGCCTCCTATGTACAGGAATATAACTACTATAATACTGCTCCTATGTACAAGAATATAACTACTATAATACTGCCTCCTATGTACAAGAATATAACTACTATAATACTGCTCCTATGTATAAGAATATAACTACTATAATACTGCTCCTATCTACAAGAATATAACTACTATAATACTGCCTCCTATATACAAGAATATAACTACTATAATACTGCCTCCTATGTACAGGAATATAACTACTATAATACTGCCCCTATATACAAGAATATAACTACCATAATACTGCCCCTACATACAAGAATATAACTACTATAATACTGCTCCTATGTACAAGAATATAACTACTATAATACTGCTCCTATGTATAAGAATATAACTACTATAATACTGCCCCCTATGTACAAGAATATAACTACTATAATACTGCTCCTATGTACAAGAATATAACTACTATAATACTGCTCCTATGTACAAGAATATAACTACTATAATACTGCTCCTATGTACAAGAATATAACTACTATAATACTGCTTCTATATATTAGACTATAACTACTATGATACATATTATATACGTGTACTGATGTGGTAGAGTTCTTATACGTCATCAGCTGTGCTCAGGTTTTCTCCACAATATCGCCTATTATTATTATACTGGGATCTTGTAGATGTCTCCAGTTGATTCCAGTGTTTTGTATAATGTATCACTTGTTTCCTCTTCATATAAATAGATCCTCCCGGGGCTCCTATTGATTTCAGTGTAATATCTCTTCTTTTGTTGGTTTTCTCAATCACTCCTCTCTATATCTCTATTATGCAGTTCTGGATACTCGAAGAATCTTTCTCTATTTTCCACTGATCAATGGTAATATGATGAGTGGGGTTTGTATATTGTTGGGGGTCATCTTCTTTGCGGCTCCTAGGGTTCTGTTCAGAACTGATGACTTTCTATATAAGAGGCTGTAATGTGATTTTGCTGCCTGATTGTTCTCTTTCATTTCATAACTCTCTGTAGATTGTTGTATGGAATGTGATACTTTTATTTGATTTTAGGATTTCTCTTGTGTCTTTCCTTGAATGATAATTACTTCAAACAATGTTTGTGAAGGTTCTCATTTATCCAGGTCATGGTATATCTATAAAGAATAAATCAAGGCAACTGGACTTACTGTAGATTTCTTGAAAACGTTTCACTCGTTCTTCCAACGAGCTTTCTCAATTCTGAGTGACTGTACAAGAATTCTCTGGGAATAAATATGTAACTGAATCAACATCTGGTAATTATACCCAGCATGGGGTCAGAGGTCATTATACCCAGCATGGGGTCAAAGGTGTTGATTCCATTATCCTAATTGGAGTCAGTAGGTGATAATGACCTCCCAGAAAAAGGTCTCAAGACAGCATTGTATGTGGCAGACAATTCTTGTACAGTCACTCAGAATTGAGAAAGCTCGTTGGAAGAACGAGTGAAACGTTTTCAAGAAATCTACAGTAAGTCCAGTTGCCTTGATTTATTCTTTACAGATATTCTTCAAACAATATTAAGGTTACTAAGAAATCTGAGATAGTTGACCCCCTCCTATGTACCCTGCTATGGTATATGGAGGTGTCCTTGGGTCAGGATGTCCCTACATTAACCATATCATCACACCTTCTGATTGTGAAGCGCTGCACCCCCTTCTGCAGTTCCAGAATATATTGTGACAAGATATATATATAATGCTCCCCTGCAATGCCGGTATATATGTATTTCTCCCCTGTAGTGCTAGTACATATAATCCTCCCCCTGCAGTGCCAGTATATATATACCAGTTTTCCTTGCAATGCCAGTACATATAATGCTCCCCCTGCAGTGCCAGTATATATATAACAGTCCTCCTTGCAATGCCAGTACATATAATGCTCCCCCTGCAGTGCCAGTATATATATAACAGTCCTCCTTGCAATGCCAGTACATATAATGCTCCCTCTGCAGTGCCAGTATATATATAACAGTCCTCCTTCCAATGCCAGTATATATATAACAGTCCTCCTTGCAATGCCAGTACATACAGTACAGACCAAAAGTTTGGACACACCTTCTCATTCAAAGAGTTTTCTTTATTTTCATGACTGTGAAGGCATCAAAACTAGGAATTAACACATGTGGAATTATATACATAACAAACAAGTGAGAAACAACTGAAAATATGTCATATTCTAGATTCTTCAAAGTAGCCACCTTTTGCTTTGATTACTGCTTTGCACACTCTTGGCATTCTCTTGATGAGCTTTAAGAGGTAGTCCCCTGAAATGGTCTTCCAACAGTCTTGAAGGAGTTCCCAGAGATGCTTACCACTTGTTGGCCCTTTTGCCTTCACTCTGCGGTCCAGCTCACCCCAAACCATCTCGATTGGGTTCAGGTCCGGTGACTGTGGAGGCCAGGTCATCTGGCGCAGCACCCCATCACTCTCCTTCATGGTCAAATAGCCCTTACTTTTAAAGTTTTCCCAATTTTTCGGCTGACTGACTGACCTTCATTACTTAAAGTAATGATGGCCACTCGTTTTTCTTTACTTAGCTGCTTTTTTCTTGCCATAATACAAATTCTAACAGTCTATTCAGTAGGACTATCAGCTGTGTATCCACCTGACTTCTCCTCAACGCCACTGATGGTCCCAACCCCATTTATAAGGCAAGAAATCCCACTTATTAAACCTGACAGGGCACACCTGTGAAGTGAAGACCATTTCAGGGGACTACCTCTTGGAGCTCATCAAGAGAATGCCAAGAGTGTGCAAAGCAGTAATCAAAGCAAAAGGTGGCTACTTTGAAGAACCTAGAATATGACATATTTTCAGTTGTTTCACACTTGTTTGTTATGTATATAATTCCACATATGTTAATTCATAGTTTTGATGCCTTCATAGTCATGAAAATAAAGAAAACTATTTGAATAAGAAGGTGTGTCCAAACTTTTGGTCTGTACTGTATAATGCCCCCCCCCCCTGTAGAGCCAAAGGGCCTCCTTATGTTGGGCTGGAACATTGTGTTCTGTGGTAATGATACTCACCATCCTTTCACCCCCTTTTCTTCAATTATATAGAGATATATTAATCTATAGATATATATATATATATATATATATATATAATGCTTCCCCTGTGTTTGCTTATTATGGATTTGGATTCTTAATGAACCCTTTGAAAAGATTCTGATTTCATAAGGAAATCAGGAGGAAACGAGAAATATTTGATTATGAATTTACTGCTAATGATTGTAACATTCAAGTAAATGAAACACAAACACACAATCCATTAGAGCCGCGGAGAGCCATTTTCCCTGTTAACACCTTCACCCAATTACGTCTCTCTGCAGACATTTAATCAAATTTACTAGCACAGTGGCAATCAATAAGCGACTTACTCTAAAGACGTCTAATATATTATCCCCGAGAAGGCACTAGACTCCATGGTTCTACGCAGGATCTAGAATGGAATTTACCCTCTATAAGTGTGATTTATGTTTAGAATGACTGTCTATTCTTAAAGGAACGGTCATCCTAAAGCTTATGTACAGTACTGCCATTTAATACCCAAATGATACTGCCATACAATGTCTAAATAAAACCTCCATACAGTATTTACTTATTACCATATAGTGGCCACATAAAACCGACATATATTTCTTCACATTACTGCAGTTAAATCAACAAAGGCATCATTTTAATTCTCTAAATAATACTGCCATACAATGTCTAAATTGACACCCAACACTCCAGTATATAAATAATACTACCACTATGTGCTCACATAGAATTGCGTACTGTATATTTTACATACAATCCTGCCATTCAGTACTGAAATAAGTTATCACTAATAATACCGCCTGTTTCTGATACATTGTTAAACTCCCTGAGTGTCTAATTTACCACTTAAGTGACCCCTCGCCCTTCCTCCAGAACAGGGTCACCTTTCCTCAAGGGCCATTATGACCAGCACATCGGACCCATCGAAAAACCTTTTATTCCCATGATTTATTTCTTTATCGTTGCGATGTAATATTAAGACCAAAAGGTTCCAAGCAAGCAGCTGCTACAAAGACATTCTGTGAAAAATGTGGTTTCCTTAGCAACAGGAAATGTCTCAAAATAGACGCTCTCGCACTCTCGAAACTTTTTTATTTTTAAGATTTTAGTCATTCACACGTCTATTCCTCGGGACAGGCAGGTGCCAAAGCTCCAAGAGTCCCACAAGGGAGGAGAAGGTGCCAAGAAGATGGCACCTGCTGGACCCTGGGTAATGTCTGGATGGAGATTTACTGTGCGCGGTGCTTTGCTCTGAAGACATAGAGAGCTTCATTAGTGCTTGTGGAGTCTCTTCAAGCTCTGGCGCTCTCTTCCCCTGAGACACCTCTAATTCACTGCCCATGGCTACTTTGTTCTTTGATCAGGCCCCCTTTATAAGAGACTGGAGGGAGCGGTGCAGCCATAGAAGACACCTATTATATCCTATATACGGTCAAATGAACATGACATCGATGACGCCTAATGACCGCGTATTCTGGATTACCGGACTGTCATAGAAAGATTCAGAGACCTCTTGTCCTTGCTGGTTCTGCTCAGTCTTTTAGTCTCGGGGTATTCTATATTAAATTGCAGCTTGGTTCTGGATCATCAGACTTTCAGCGCTTTAATAGCAGCCATGATGGTTGTCATCCTGCTTTCCTAGAAACAGATCTCAGACATGACTGAGGATTGAAGGATTTATATTTGCTGTAATTTTGGCATAAATGGCCTTTAAGGGAGTTGTCCAGTTTTCCAATATTGATGGCCTACCTAGTGTTGAGCG
The DNA here is from genome assembly GCF_905171765.1 of Bufo bufo. NCBI lineage: Eukaryota > Metazoa > Chordata > Amphibia > Anura > Bufonidae > Bufo > Bufo bufo. The sequence goes on from NC_053396.1 coordinate 226,026,920, forward strand.
ATTCGAAGCGTACAAAGCGGAATTCGATCCGAAGTTTAGGAAATTTTTGATTCACTGCAAAACCGAATTTCCTTGCACTTTGTGGTAAGGAATCAATAACCCCTGAGGACCTGAATGTGAGTCTCAGATTCCACGATCAGTGTTGAACGCGGCATCTGAGGGGTTAAATGTTTGGGGGCGGCTTGATCGCTGTTCCCTGTCATTGCACCTGCTCCATACAATGGAAAGTGGTTTGTGACAAAGTAATACTCAGGACAGTATCTGATCGCTGAGAGTCTGACTCCTGACACCCCAGCTGACCAGCTGCATGAGGAGGCCGCGGCACTTGTGGACATTCTGAAGTCTGGACATTTGTGGACATTTTCCCCTGTTTCCTCTATGCAAAGTTATAAACTTCTTACTTTCACTTGAAAGCGTGAACTTGCACTGTTTAATACTGTTTAACTGCATTTTATATGTATACTGTGATATCCGGTTAATTTGCACTGTATTTGCGAGGCTCTGAGGAAAAGGGTTAATGAACACTGAGAGCGTTTTGGGACTTTGAATGAGAAGCTGGTAATTTTCCACAGCTGCCATAGGGTTTAATGAGAAGCATGTTTTGGAGGGAAAAACCCAGATGTTGTGTACCACCAAAACCAGACAGACTGACCTTGTGAATGTCTGGTTTAGCTCTGTTGTTATGTCTGGGGAATTATTTTTGTCTGGAAAAACTGCTGTGTCATTGCCATTGAGTATCATTGAAGCTCTAATAAAATTCTATGAGAGACTGAAAGTGTAACATTGTATCTGTTTGTGCTGAGTCTCTCCACTCCACCCCTCCCACTAGAAGGTTCCAGTCTAGCTAAAACCGAATATAAGGAGAGCAGTCAGAGTCCTTAGTAATCTGCAGTTAGGGACCAGTGCTTGGAAGAGGAGACTCTGCCAGACTACTGAGTGACTAGAAGACAACGCTGAGATGGGGACACAGACCCTGGGCCTCCAGCCTTTAACCAGGGTTCCAGCCTTCTGAGAGAGAGGGACATCTAGCTCAGGCCTTTCCTCAGCATCAAACCCCTCTTCTGCCAGGGAGGAGACTGGAGAAGCCAGCCCTATACCTCGTCTCAGGGAGGAGACTGGAGAAGCCAGCCCTATACCTCGTCTCAGGGAGGAGACTGGAGAAGCCAGCCCTATACCTCGTCTCAGGGAGGAGACTGGAGAAGCCAGCCCAAAGCCTCGTCCTAGGGAAGATACTGGAGAAGCCAGCCCTATACCTCGTCCTAGGGAGGAGACTGGAGAAGCCAGCCCTATACCTCGTCTCAGGGAGGAGACTGGAGAAGCCAGCCCTATACCTCATCTCAGGGAGGAGACTGGAGAAGCCAGCCTTATACCTCGTCTCAGGGAGGAGACTGGAGAAGCCAGCCCTATACCTCGTCTCAGGGAGGAGACTGGAGAAGCCAGCCCTATACCTCGTCTCAGGGAGGAGACTGGAGAAGCCAGCCCAAAGCCTCGTCCTAGGGAGGATACTGGAGAAGCCAGCCCTATACCTCGTCCTAGGGAGGAGACTGGAGAAGTCAGCCCTATACCTCGTCTCAGGGAGGAGACTGGAGAAGCCAGCCCTATACCTCATCTCAGGGAGGAGACTGGAGAAGCCAGCCTTATACCTCGTCTCAGGGAGGAGACTGGAGAAGCCAGCCCTATACCTCGTCTCAGGGAGGAGACTGGAGAAGCCAGCCCTATACCTCGTCTCAGGGAGGAGACTGGAGAAGCCAGCCCAAAGCCTCGTCCTAGGGAGGATACTGGAGAAGCCAGCCCTATACCTCGTCCTAGGGAGGAGACTGGAGAAGCCAGCCCTATACCTCGTCTCAGGGAGGAGACTGGAGAAGCCAGCCCTATACCTCGTCTCAGGGAGGAGACTGGAGAAGCCAGCCCTATGCCTCGTCTCAGGGAGGAGACTGGAGAAGCCAGCTCTATACCTTGTCCTAGGGAGGAGACTGGAGAAGCCAGCCCTATGCCTCGTCTCAGGGAGGAGACTGGAGAAGCCAGCCCATAGCCTCGCCTGTATTGTTTTACACCTGAATTCCTCCAGTAAAGAAGCACACTGGTTACTGCAGACCCTGACTCTCTGGACTTATCTCCCATTGGGGTGCACCATGCCTTACCATCCCTTCCGGAGAGCAGAAACACGTGGTGACACCTCGACGGTGTCCTGGGGCCATCTCAAACCCGGCCACTGCACTTGCGTGAGCTCTGCGTTCTCTTCACTGTCTACCTGCTCACCATCAACATTGCAGCAGAGGTGCAGTGTAATTGCAGCGGCTTTGTCCCATTCACCGCAACGCCATGTCGACAGCACGGCAGGTTCACACAGGGTTTTTTGGGAAAACCAGAACTGGATTTGAAAGGAATCGGAAACATAGAAGAAGGACTTATACTCTTCCTTCTTGTCGGATCTACTTCTGGCTTTGGCTGAAAAACCTACAGGAAATTTTTCCTTAAAACCTCCTCAAAAACCTCTCTGTGAACAGTGAAGAGAATGCAGCACTCGCATGTCTGAGTCGGACCCCTGCCAATATGATACTGATGACCTATCTTGATGATGGGTCATCAATATGGAAAAACTGGACAACCCCTTTAAGGACTGTGATTTTGCTCCTCAGCCGCGCTCCCCTATCAGTAACCAGAAAATGGCAAAAAAAAATTTTTTAAAAGTAATTATTCAAGAAAATTCCCTCTTTAGATTAAAAAAAATATATATAAAATTGCTCCCTATTAACCAGAAGCCGTTGAATACTAAACTCTTGTCTGTGCGGCCATGTTTCTGGGTGGCAATAAATATCGCGCCCGTCATGGCTGTACCCAACTCAGGCAGCTGGGCGACAAGGGGAATGTCCGTGGACACGTGGTGGGGACTTGGCTGCAGTCCTCATGGGGAACTTCACATCTGGCTGTAAGTGGTCTAGAATTCATTATATAGAAATGATGAGAGTTATCCCCTGTAGAGAGGGGCAGGTGCAGACACCGCAGGAGTCGCTGACTCTCCTCCTCTGAAGCGTCTGACTCTTTGCAGGTGATTTTCTTGGTCTCGGCTCGTAGATTGAGGTCAGACCCCATTTCAGGCTCCTTGGAAAGAAGCGCTCGGCTCAGCGTGAAATTGACAAGTGTCGGCCGTAAAGTGGGGCAATCGGTTACTTTTATGGGATTTTGAGTATTTCCCTCAGCCCCGCAGTGGGTCACCCAGCTTTCCAGATCACTGATTAATCTGCCTGTGCAGTCATTATAACACCAAAATATAGCAACAACCGGAGACATAGAAATAAGTAAAAACATACATTAAAACTCACAGATGGTCGTAGAAAACAAGGGGCAATCTGCCCTAGCAGGTCACGTAGGTCACTTATAAAGGGATTTCATTCTTAATAAGCAGCGTGCACATAGCGCCGATACACAGTATTATACAATACAGCGCTTGTGCTGGTAAACATATACCATTGGGATGTCAATCCTATAGCAGCCGCATCAGTCACAGAACAGCAGTGTTATAACATCAGCCACGTGTCTTCATTGCTACATTATATGCGCAGGGTGTATACACACAGATGAGGCGGGTCACCTCACCACACCCCGTGCAGGGTGTAAACACAGATGAGGGTATGTCACCTCACCACACCCCGCGCACGGTGTATACACACAGATGATGAGGCGGGTCACCTCACCACACCCCGCGCACGGTGTATACACACAGATGAGGCCGGGTCACCTGACAACACCCCGCGCAGGTTGTATACACACAGATGAGGCGGGTCACCTCACCACACCCCGCGCACGGTGTATACACACAGATGAGGCGGGTCACCTCACCACACCCCGCGCACGGTGTATACACACAGATGATGAGGCCGGGTCACCTCACCACACCCCGCGCAGGTTGTATACACACAGATGAGGCTGGGTCACCTCACCACACCCCGTGCAGGGTGTATACACACAGATGAGGCGGGTCACCTCATGACACCCCGTGCAGGGTGTAAACACAGATGAGGGTATGTCACCTCACCACACCCCGCGCACGGTGTATACACACAGATGATGAGGCGGGTCACCTCACCACACCCCGCGCACGGTGTATACACACAGATGATGAGGCGGGTCACCTCACCACACCCCGCGCACGGTGTATACACACAGATGAGGCTGGGTCACCTCACCACACCCCGCACAGGGTGTATACACACAGATGATGAGGCTGGGTCACCTCACCACACCCCGCACAGGGTGTATACACACAGATAAGGCCGGGTCACCTCAGCACACCCTGCGCAGGGTGTATACACACAGATAAGGGTTACTTTTTCATATCTCACATCATTTTCTAAAGAATGACATCACACTATTACGTAGCACCAAATCTCCTGCACTGGCAAAGCTTTACATGATAACATTTGATGCCGTCTCAAGCAACTAACAGGGGAAACTTAATGAATACTGTGTGATAAGTCTTCAGAAAGCTCCTCGTCCCCCCCTAGTGGTGGCTGCTGTGTGAATACTGTCATGTAACAATGTCCATCCAGGGGATTTGTAGCTCTGTATTAGATAACGGCCTCACTGAAATGTGTAACTAAGGCTTCGTTCACACTGGCGTTTTGGCTTTCCATTTGTGAGATCCGTTCAGGGCTCAGCGGTCCAAAACGGATCAGTTCAGCCCTAATGCATTCTGAATGGAAAAGGATCCGCTCAGAATGCGTCAGATTGCCTCCGTTCAGCCTCCATTCCGCTCTGGAGGCTGCTTGCAGCGTTTTGGTGTCCGCTTCACGAAGCGGAGGCAAACGGATCCGTCCTGACTTACAATGTAAGTCAATGGGGACTGATCCGTTTTCTATGACACAATATGGTGCAATAGAAAACGGATCCGCCCCCATTGACTTACATTGTAAGTCAGGACGGATCCGTTCGGCTCCGCATCGTCAGGCGGACACCAAAACGCTGCAGGCAACCTCCAGAGCGGAATGGAGATGGATCGGAGGCAATCTGACGCATTCTGAGCGGATCCTTATCCATTCAGAATGCATTAGGGCAAAACCGATCCGTTATGAACCGTTTGTTAGAGCCCTGAACGGATCTCACAAACGGAATTCAAAACGCCAGTGTGAAAGTAGCCTAATACAAATGAATCCGTTCATAACGGTGCATGCGGTTGTATTATTGTAAGGGATTAGTTTTTGCAGATCCATGACGGATCCACCCAAAACGCGAGTGTGAAATTAGCCTATATTGTATATAGAAACATAGAATGTATATATTGTTTAATATATTGTATAGATTTATAGTGGCTCATATATTGGATATATTGTTTACTAATGTTTTTAGAGACCTTTAACTATGTTTACCTCAAACCAGACAGGCCCCATATATACAGTGACTGCACCAGCAGAATAGTGAGTGCAGCTCTGGAGTATAATACAGGATGTAACTCAGGATCAGTACAGGATAAGTAATGTATGGACACAGTGACTGCACAAGCAGAATAGTGAGTGCAGCTCTGGAGTATAATACAGGATGTAACTGAGGATCAGTACAGGATAAGTAATGTATGTACACAGTGACTGCACCAGCAGAATAGTGAGTGCAGCTCTGGAGTATAATACAGGATGTAACTCAGGATCAGTACAGGATAAGTAATGTATGTACACAGTGACTGCACCAGCAGAATAGTGAGTGCAGCTCTGGAGTATAATACAGGATGTAACTCAGGATCAGTACAGGATAATTAATGTATGTACACAGTGTCTGCACCAGCAGAATAGTGAGTGCAGCTCTGGAGTATAATACAGGATGTAACTGAGGATCAGTACAGGATAAGTAATGTATGCACACAGTGACTGCACCAGCAGAATAGTGAGTGCAGCTCTGGAGTATAATACAGGATGTAACTCAGGATCAGTACAGGATAAGTAATGTATGTACACAGTGACTGCACCAGCAGAATAGTGAGTGCAGCTCTGGAGTATAATACAGGATGTAACTCAGGATCAGTACAGAATAAGTAATGTATGGACACAGTGACTGCACCAGCAGAATAGTGAGTGCAGCTCTGAAGTATAATACAGGATGTAACTCAGGATCAGTACAGAATAAGTAATGTATGTACACAGTGACTGGTCCAGCAGGATAGTGAGTGCAGCTCTGGAGTATAATACAGGATGTAACTCAGGATCAGTACAGGATAAGTAATGTATGTACACAGTGACTGCACCAGCAGAATAGTGAGTGCAGCTCTGGAGTGTAATGCAGGATGTAACTCAGGATCAGTACAGGATAAGTAATGTATGTACACAGTGACTGCACCAGGAGAATAGTGAGTTCAGCTCTGGAGTATAATACAGGATGTAACTCAGGATCAGTACAGGATAAGTAATGTATGTACACAGTGACTGCACCAGCAGAATAGTGAGTGCAGCTCTGGAGTGTAATACAGGATGTAACTCAGGATCAGTACAGGATAAGTAATGTATGTACACAGTGACTGCACCAGCAGAATAGTGAGTGCAGCTCTGGAGTATAATACAGGATGTTACTCAGGATCAGTCCAGGATAAGTAATGTATGTACACAGTGACTGCACCAGCAGAATAGTGAGTGCAGCTCTGGAGTATAATACAGGATGTAACTCAGGATCAGTACAGGATAAGTAATGTATGTACACAGTGACTGCACCAGGAGAATAGTGAGTGCAGCTCTGGAGTATAATACAGGATGTAACTCAGGATCAGTACAGGATAAGTAATGTATGTACACAGTGACTGCACCAGCAGAATAGTGAGTGCAGCTCTGGAGTGTAATACAGGATGTAACTCAGGATCAGTACAGGATAAGTAATGTATGTACACAGTGACTGTACCAGCAGAATAGTGAGTGCAGCTCTGGAGTGTAATACAGGATGTAACTCAGGATCAGTACAGGATAAGTAATGTATGGACACAGTGACTGCACCAGCAGAATAGTGAGTGCAGCTCTGGAGTATAATACAGGATATTACTCAGGATCAGTACAGGATAAGTAATGTATGTACACAGTGACTGCACCAGCAGAATAGTGAGTGCAGCTCTGGAGTATAATACAGGATGTAACTCAGGATCAGTACAGGATAAGTAATGTATGTACACAGTGACTGCACCAGCAGAATAGTAAGTGCAGCTCTGGAGTATAATACAGGATGTAACTCAGGATCAGTACAGGATAAGTAATGTATGTACACAGTGACTGCACCAGCAGAATAGTGAGTGCAGCTCTGGAGTGTAATACAGGATGTAACTCAGGATCAGTACAGGATAAGTAATGTATGTACACAGTGACTGTACCAGCAGAATAGTGAGTGCAGCTCTGGAGTGTAATACAGGATGTAACTCAGGATCAGTACAGGATAAGTAATGTATGGACACAGTGACTGCACCAGCAGAATAGTGAGTGCAGCTCTGGAGTATAATACAGGATGTTACTCAGGATCAGTACAGGATAAGTAATGTATGTACACAGTGACTGCACCAGCAGAATAGTGAGTGCAGCTCTGGAGTATAATACAGGATGTAACTCAGGATCAGTACAGGATAAGTAATGTATGTACACAGTGACTGCACCAGGAGAATAGTGAGTGCAGCTCTGGAGTATAATACAGGATGTAACTCAGGATCAGTACAGGATCAGTAATGTATGTACACAGTGACTGCACCAGCAGAATAGTGAGTGCAGCTCTGGAGTGTAATACAGGATGTAACTCAGGATCAGTACAGGATAAGTAATGTATGTACACAGTGACTGTACCAGCAGAATAGTGAGTGCAGCTCTGGAGTGTAATACAGGATGTAACTCAGGATCAGTACAGGATAAGTAATGTATGGACACAGTGACTGCACCAGCAGAATAGTGAGTGCAGCTCTGGAGTATAATACAGGATATTACTCAGGATCAGTACAGGATAAGTAATGTATGTACACAGTGACTGCACCAGCAGAATAGTGAGTGCAGCTCTGCAGTATAATACAGGATGTAACTCAGGATCAGTACAGGATAAGTAATGTATGTACACAGTGACTGCACCAGCAGAATAGTGAGTGCAGCTCTGGAGTATAATACAGGATGTAACTCAGGATCAGTACAGGATAAGTAATGTATGTACACAGTGACTGCACCAGCAGAATAGTGAGTGCAGCTCTGGAGTGTAATACAGGATGTAACTCAGGATCAGTACAGGATAAGTAATGTATGTATACAGTGACTGCACCAGCAGAATAGTGAGTGCAGCTCTGGAGTATAATACAGGATGTAACTGAGGATCAGTACAGGATAAGTAATGTATGCACACAGTGACTGCACCAGCAGAATAGTGAGTGCAGCTCTGGAGTATAATACAGGATGTAACTCAGGATCAGTACAGGATAAGTAATGTATGTACACAGTGACTGCACCAGCAGAATAGTGAGTGCAGCTCTGGAGTATAATACAGGATGTAACTCAGGATCAGTACAGAATAAGTAATGTATGGACACAGTGACTGCACCAGCAGAATAGTGAGTGCAGCTCTGGAGTATAATACAGGATGTAACTCAGGATCAGTACAGGATAAGTAATGTATGTACACAGTGACTGCACCAGCAGAATAGTGAGTGCAGCTCTGGAGTGTAATACAGGATGTAACTCAGGATCAGTACAGGATAAGTAATGTATGTACACAGTGACTGCACCAGCAGAATAGTGAGTGCAGCTCTGGAGTATAATACAGGATGTAACTCAGGATCAGTACAGGATAAGTAATGTATGTACACAGTGACTGCACCAGCAGAATAGTGAGTGCAGCTCTGGAGTATAATACAGGATGTAACTCAGGATCAGTACAGGATAAGTAATGTATGTACACAGTGACTGCACCAGCAGAATAGTGAGTGCAGCTCTGGAGTGTAATACAGGATGTAACTCAGGATCAGTACAGGATAAGTAATGTATGTACACAGTGACTGTACCAGCAGAATAGTGAGTGCAGCTCTGGAGTGTAATACAGGATGTAACTCAGGATCAGTACAGGATAAGTAATGTATGGACACAGTGACTGCACCAGCAGAATAGTGAGTGCAGCTCTGGAGTATAATACAGGATGTTACTCAGGATCAGTACAGGATAAGTAATGTATGTACACAGTGACTGCACCAGCAGAATAGTGAGTGCAGCTCTGGAGTATAATACAGGATGTAACTCAGGATCAGTACAGGATAAGTAATGTATGTACACAGTGACTGCACCAGGAGAATAGTGAGTGCAGCTCTGGAGTATAATACAGGATGTAACTCAGGATCAGTACAGGATCAGTAATGTATGTACACAGTGACTGCACCAGCAGAATAGTGAGTGCAGCTCTGGAGTGTAATACAGGATGTAACTCAGGATCAGTACAGGATAAGTAATGTATGTACACAGTGACTGTACCAGCAGAATAGTGAGTGCAGCTCTGGAGTGTAATACAGGATGTAACTCAGGATCAGTACAGGATAAGTAATGTATGGACACAGTGACTGCACCAGCAGAATAGTGAGTGCAGCTCTGGAGTATAATACAGGATATTACTCAGGATCAGTACAGGATAAGTAATGTATGTACACAGTGACTGCACCAGCAGAATAGTGAGTGCAGCTCTGGAGTATAATACAGGATGTAACTCAGGATCAGTACAGGATAAGTAATGTATGTACACAGTGACTGCACCAGCAGAATAGTGAGTGCAGCTCTGGAGTATAATACAGGATGTAACTCAGGATCAGTACAGGATAAGTAATGTATGTACACAGTGACTGCACCAGCAGAATAGTGAGTGCAGCTCTGGAGTGTAATACAGGATGTAACTCAGGATCAGTACAGGATAAGTAATGTATGTACACAGTGACTGCACCAGCAGAATAGTGAGTGCAGCTCTGGAGTATAATACAGGATGTAACTCAGGATCAGTACAGGATAAGTAATGTATGTACACAGTGACTGCACCAGCAGAATAGTAAGTGCAGCTCTGGAGTATAATACAGGATGTAACTCAGGATCAGTACAGGATAAGTAATGTATGTACACAGTGACTGCACCAGCAGAATAGTGAGTGCAGCTCTGGAGTGTAATACAGGATGTAACTCAGGATCAGTACAGGATAAGTAATGTATGTACACAGTGACTGTACCAGCAGAATAGTGAGTGCAGCTCTGGAGTGTAATACAGGATGTAACTCAGGATCAGTACAGGATAAGTAATGTATGGACACAGTGACTGCACCAGCAGAATAGTGAGTGCAGCTCTGGAGTATAATACAGGATGTTACTCAGGATCAGTACAGGATAAGTAATGTATGTACACAGTGACTGCACCAGCAGAATAGTGAGTGCAGCTCTGGAGTATAATACAGGATGTAACTCAGGATCAGTACAGGATAAGTAATGTATGTACACAGTGACTGCACCAGGAGAATAGTGAGTGCAGCTCTGGAGTATAATACAGGATGTAACTCAGGATCAGTACAGGATCAGTAATGTATGTACACAGTGACTGCACCAGCAGAATAGTGAGTGCAGCTCTGGAGTGTAATACAGGATGTAACTCAGGATCAGTACAGGATAAGTAATGTATGTACACAGTGACTGTACCAGCAGAATAGTGAGTGCAGCTCTGGAGTGTAATACAGGATGTAACTCAGGATCAGTACAGGATAAGTAATGTATGGACACAGTGACTGCACCAGCAGAATAGTGAGTGCAGCTCTGGAGTATAATACAGGATATTACTCAGGATCAGTACAGGATAAGTAATGTATGTACACAGTGACTGCACCAGCAGAATAGTGAGTGCAGCTCTGCAGTATAATACAGGATGTAACTCAGGATCAGTACAGGATAAGTAATGTATGTACACAGTGACTGCACCAGCAGAATAGTGAGTGCAGCTCTGGAGTATAATACAGGATGTAACTCAGGATCAGTACAGGATAAGTAATGTATGTACACAGTGACTGCACCAGCAGAATAGTGAGTCCAGCTCTGGAGTGTAATACAGGATGTAACTCAGGATCAGTACAGGATAAGTAATGTATGTATACAGTGACTGCACCAGCAGAATAGTGAGTGCAGCTCTGGAGTATAATACAGGATGTAACTGAGGATCAGTACAGGATAAGTAATGTATGCACACAGTGACTGCACCAGCAGAATAGTGAGTGCAGCTCTGGAGTATAATACAGGATGTAACTCAGGATCAGTACAGGATAAGTAATGTATGTACACAGTGACTGCACCAGCAGAATAGTGAGTGCAGCTCTGGAGTATAATACAGGATGTAACTCAGGATCAGTACAGAATAAGTAATGTATGGACACAGTGACTGCACCAGCAGAATAGTGAGTGCAGCTCTGGAGTATAATACAGGATGTAACTCAGGATCAGTACAGGATAAGTAATGTATGTACACAGTGACTGCACCAGCAGAATAGTGAGTGCAGCTCTGGAGTGTAATACAGGATGTAACTCAGGATCAGTACAGGATAAGTAATGTATGTACACAGTGACTGCACCAGCAGAATAGTGAGTGCAGCTCTGGAGTATAATACAGGATGTAACTCAGGATCAGTACAGGATAAGTAATGTATGTACACAGTGACTGCACCAGCAGAATAGTGAGTGCAGCTCTGGAGTATAATACAGGATGTAACTCAGGATCAGTACAGGATAAGTAATGTATGTACACAGTGACTGCACCAGCAGAATAGTGAGTGCAGCTCTGGAGTGTAATACAGGATGTAACTCAGGATCAGTACAGGATAAGTAATGTATGTACACAGTGACTGTACCAGCAGAATAGTGAGTGCAGCTCTGGAGTGTAATACAGGATGTAACTCAGGATCAGTACAGGATAAGTAATGTATGGACACAGTGACTGCACCAGCAGAATAGTGAGTGCAGCTCTGGAGTATAATACAGGATGTTACTCAGGATCAGTACAGGATAAGTAATGTATGTACACAGTGACTGCACCAGCAGAATAGTGAGTGCAGCTCTGGAGTATAATACAGGATGTAACTCAGGATCAGTACAGGATAAGTAATGTATGTACACAGTGACTGCACCAGGAGAATAGTGAGTGCAGCTCTGGAGTATAATACAGGATGTAACTCAGGATCAGTACAGGATCAGTAATGTATGTACACAGTGACTGCACCAGCAGAATAGTGAGTGCAGCTCTGGAGTGTAATACAGGATGTAACTCAGGATCAGTACAGGATAAGTAATGTATGTACACAGTGACTGCACCAGCAGAATAGTGAGTGCAGCTCTGGAGTGTAATACAGGATGTAACTCAGGATCAGTACAGGATAAGTAATGTATGGACACAGTGACTGCACCAGCAGAATAGTGAGTGCAGCTCTGGAGTATAATACAGGATATTACTCAGGATCAGTACAGGATAAGTAATGTATGTACACAGTGACTGCACCAGCAGAATAGTGAGTGCAGCTCTGGAGTATAATACAGGATGTAACTCAGGATCAGTACAGGATAAGTAATGTATGTACACAGTGACTGCACCAGCAGAATAGTGAGTGCAGCTCTGGAGTATAATACAGGATGTAACTCAGGATCAGTACAGGATAAGTAATGTATGTACACAGTGACTGCACCAGCAGAATAGTGAGTGCAGCTCTGGAGTGTAATACAGGATGTAACTCAGGATCAGTACAGGATAAGTAATGTATGTATACAGTGACTGCACCAGCAGAATAGTGAGTGCAGCTCTGGAGTATAATACAGGATGTAACTGAGGATCAGTACAGGATAAGTAATGCATGCACACAGTGACTGCACCAGCAGAATAGTGAGTGCAGCTCTGGAGTATAATACAGGATGTAACTCAGGATCAGTACAGGATAAGTAATGTATGTACACAGTGACTGCACCAGCAGAATAGTGAGTGCAGCTCTGGAGTATAATACAGGATGTAACTCAGGATCAGTACAGAATAAGTAATGTATGGACACAGTGACTGCACCAGCAGAATAGTGAGTGCAGCTCTGGAGTATAATACAGGATGTAACTCAGGATCAGTACAGGATAAGTAATGTATGTACACAGTGACTGCACCAGCAGAATAGTGAGTGCAGCTCTGGAGTGTAATACAGGATGTAACTCAGGATCAGTACAGGATAAGTAATGTATGTACACAGTGACTGCACCAGGAGAATAGTGAGTTCAGCTCTGGAGTATAATACAGGATGTAACTCAGGATCAGTACAGGATAAGTAATGTATGTACACAGTGACTGCACCAGCAGAATAGTGAGTGCAGCTCTGGAGTGTAATACAGGATGTAACTCAGGATCAGTACAGGATAAGTAATGTATGTACACAGTGACTGTACCAGCAGAATAGTGAGTGCAGCTCTGGAGTGTAATACAGGATGTAACTCAGGATCAGTACAGGATAAGTAATGTATGGACACAGTGACTGCACCAGCAGAATAGTGAGTGCAGCTCTGGAGTATAATACAGGATGTTACTCAGGATCAGTACAGGATAAGTAATGTATGTACACAGTGACTGCACCAGCAGAATAGTAAGTGCAGCTCTGGAGTATAATACAGGATGTAACTCAGGATCAGTACAGGATAAGTAATGTATGTACACAGTGACTGCACCAGGAGAATAGTGAGTGCAGCTCTGGAGTATAATACAGGATGTAACTCAGGATCAGTACAGGATAATTAATGTATGTACACAGTGACTGCACCAGCAGAATAGTGAGTGCAGCTCTGGAGTGTAATACAGGATGTAACTCAGGATCAGTACAGGATAAGTAATGTATGTACACAGTGACTGTACCAGCAGAATAGTGAGTGCAGCTCTGGAGTGTAATACAGGATGTAACTCAGGATCAGTACAGGATAAGTAATGTATGGACACAGTGACTGCACCAGCAGAATAGTGAGTGCAGCTCTGGAGTATAATACAGGATATTACTCAGGATCAGTACAGGATAAGTAATGTATGTACACAGTGACTGCACCAGCAGAATAGTGAGTGCAGCTCTGGAGTATAATACAGGATGTAACTCAGGATCAGTACAGGATAAGTAATGTATGTACACAGTGACTGCACCAGCAGAATAGTGAGTGCAGCTCTGGAGTATAATACAGGATGTAACTCAGGATCAGTACAGGATAAGTAATGTGTGTACACAGTGACTGCACCAGCAGAATAGTGAGTGCAGCTCTGGAGTATAATACAGGATGTAACTCAGGATCAGTACAGGATAAGTAATGTATGTACACAGTGACTGCACCAGCAGAATAGTGAGTGCAGCTCTGGAGTATAATACAGGATGTAACTCAGGATCAGTACAGGATAAGTAATGTATGTACACAGTGACTGCACCAGCAGAATAGTGAGTGCAGCTCTGGAGTATAATACAGGATGTAACTCAGGATCAGTACAGGATAAGTAATGTATGTACACAGTGACTCCACCAGCAGAATAGTGAGTGCAGCTCTGGAGTATAATACAGGATGTAACTCAGGATCAGTACAGGATAAGTAATGTATGTACACAGTGACTGCACCAGCAGAATAGTGAGTGCAGCTCTGGAGTATAATACAGGATGTAACTCAGGATCAGTACAGGATAAGTAATGTATGTACACAGAGACTGCACCAGCAGAATAGTGAGTGCACTGTATGTACACATTTAGAGACTATACAGTATGTATTTTACATTTACTTTACATATTGTATGTGTATAAAAGAGTGATCTTATGTTTTGAATTTCTCCTTCTACATGGCTCCTTTGCACATAAACTTTGCTTCAATGCTTCATGGAGATGACTCAGCTCGGCTTTATTTTCAGTGAAAAGTACTTTTTATTAAATAGATATCTCTCCTGATTTCCCGCTGGTCACAAGTTCTCAGCAAGAGGAAAAATAAAGAGTATAATGTATGAAGTCAAGGTTTCATTCTGAGGTTCTGCTGCATCCTGCAGGCTTCACGCGGATCCCGCTCTCTGCTGCAGTTTCATTTTTAAGACCTTTTTATTTGACGTTTATCAACAGAAAAATGTCCGTAAGTCAAAACACTTAATTTCTAAAATCTTCATCTCCTGCAAGCACAACACAGCTAAATGCAGAATTACTCACCCCTAAATACTGCAGAATGTATTCCTGCCATGCACTACAACATTGGCGCAGAACCCTGGTGCACCGCGGCGCTAGATCTGACGCAGTTCCTGCCGCTCTCCTCCACATTTATGCCGTATTTACACAATATTAACACATTGTTCCTATCACTTTTACGAATTCCTGGTCTGTAGTTTTAGACTTCTATGGGGAGACTCTGGATCTGTACTTTCTTACTGGCAGCGATCACTAGGAAGACCATCACTTAGACGCCCGCACATGATCTGGCAGAAGTAGACAATTTAAGGGGTTAGATAAAGTAGAAAGGGGTAAAAATAATTGCGGCAGTTATTAAAGGCAGCGACTGCGCAGCGCAGACTCGACCGGAAAAAATCTGCTCAGAATAATGGAAAAGAAGTTTCCATTTGTCTTGTTGTTTCTGACAGCTGAGCTCAGGATAAGGAGGGATCTCCAGGGAGAACGGCGCTAATGTGTGCGAGGAGAGCGGCGGGAACACAACACATTTCATAAAGCCGCACTGAAAGGCAATTATCCCCCATAACGGCACAGACCACCCCTGAATGCTGCGCAGACGCGGGCGATTCTAGGACCCCATTATGTGAAAGAAAGCTATTACCCACTTCACACCATAAGTCCCCCGTCTAATACCACCAAGCATAAATAATACCCCCATCTATTACTACCATATACATAATACCCCATCTATTATCACCATATACATAATACCCCCATCTATTATCACCATATACATAATACCCCCATCTATTACCACCATATACATAATACCCCATCTATTACCACCATATGCATAATACCCCCATCTATTATCACCATATACATAATACCCCCATCTATTACCACCATATACATAATACCCCCATCTATTACCACCATATACATAATACCCCCATCTATTACTACCATATACATAATACCCCATCTATTATCACCATATACATAATACCCCATCTATTACTACCATATACATAATACCCCCATCTATTACCACCATATACATTATACCCCATCTATTACCACCAAGCATAAATAATACCCCCATCTATTACTACCATATACATAATACCCCATCTATTATCACCATATACATAATACCCCCATCTATTATCACCATATACATAATACCCCCATCTATTACCACCATATACATAATACCCCCATCTATTACCACCATATACATAATACCCCCATCTATTACTACCATATACATAATACCCCATCTATTACTACCATATACATAATAC
Organism: Bufo bufo; assembly: GCF_905171765.1. NCBI lineage: Eukaryota > Metazoa > Chordata > Amphibia > Anura > Bufonidae > Bufo > Bufo bufo. Next base: position 226,043,356 of record NC_053396.1, read on the forward strand.
CCCATCTATTATCACCATATACATAATACCCCCATCTATTATCACCATATACATAATACCCCCATCTATTACCACCATATACATAATACCCCCATCTATTACCACCATATACATAATACCCCCATCTATTACCACCATATACATAATACCCCATCTATTACCACCATATACATAATACCCCCATCTATTACCACCATATACATTATATCCCCATCTATTACCACCATATACATAATACCCCATCTATTACCACCATATACATAATACCCCCATCTATTACCACCATATACATAATACCCCCATCTATTACCACCATATACATAATACCCCCATCTATTACCACCATATACATAATACCCCCATCTATTACCACCATATACATAATACCCCCATCTATTACTACCATATACATAATACCCCCATCTATTACTACCATATACATAATACCCCCATCTATTACCACCATATACATTATATCACCATCTATTACCACCATATACATAATACCCCCATCTATTATCACCATATACATAATACCCCCATCTATTACCACCATATACATAATACCCCCATCTATTACCACCATATACCCCCATCTATTACCACCATATACAAAATACCCCCATCTATTACTACCATATACATAATACCCCCATCTATTACCACCATATACATAATACCCCCATCTATTACCACCATATACATATTACCCCCATCTATTACCACCATATACAAAATACCCAAATCTATTGCCACCATATACATAATACTCCCATCTATTACCACCATAAACATAATACCCCCATCTATTACCACCATATACATAATACCCCCATCTATTATCACCATATACATAATACCCCCATTTATTACCACCATATACATAATACCCCATCTAATACCACCAAGCATAAATAATACCCCCATCTATTACCACCATATACATAATACCTCCATTTATTACCACCATATACATAATACCCTTATCTATTACCACCATATACATAATACCCCCATCTATTATCACCATATACATAATACCCCCATTTATTACCACCATATACATAATACCCCATCTAATACCACCAAGCATAAATAATACCCCCATCTATTACCACCATATACATAATACCTCCATTTATTACCACCATATACATAATACCCTTATCTATTACCACCATATACATAATACCCAAATCTAATGCCACCATATACATAATACCCCCATCTATTACCACCATATACATAATACGTCCATTTATTGCCACCATATACATAATACCCCAATCTATTACCACCATATACATTATTCCCCCGTTTAATACCACCAAGCATAAATAATACCCCCACCTATTACCACCATATACATAATACCCCCCTCTTTTGTCACCATATACATAATACCCCCATCTATTACCACCATATACATAATACCCCCATCTATTACCACCATATACATAATACCCCAATCTATTTCCACCATATACATGATACCCCCAGGGCCAGCATCAGAACTCGGCACACACGGGCAAGTGCCAGGGCCCACTGCTCCTGGGGGGCCCACTGTGCCCGCTCACTCTTGCAGCTGTATCCTGGTTTTAATTAAACTTGCTGTTCTGAATTCTAGGGCAGCTTACCCCAGCAATGCAGACAATTATGGCCATGTGCACTGCTGGCGTGGGCGACCCCAGTATGGAGTCCGTTGGAGAGACACAGGGAGGCACACTAAGGATGTAGGTAACACTACCACATTATCAGCACTAGTGTTATCTGTGGTTTTACATAGGACTGCAGGTAACACTACCACATTATCAGCACTAGTGTTATCTGTGGTTTTACATAGGACTGCAGGTAACACTACCACATTATCAGCACTAGTGTTATCTGTGGTTTTACATAGGACTGCAGGTAACACTACCACATTATCAGCACTAGTGTTATCTGTGTGTCCCCCATAACAGTGTCATCCACAGATACCCCATAACAGTGTGTCATCCACAGATCCCCCATACCAGTGTCATCCACAGATCCCCCATAACAGTGTCATTCACAGATCCCCCATAACAGTGTCATCCACAGATCCCCCATAACAGTGTCATCCACAGATCCCTATAACAGTGTCATCCACACATCCACCATAACAGTGTCATCCACAGATCCCTATAACAGTGTCATCCACACATCCACCATAACATTGTCATCCACAGATCCCCAATAACAGTGTCACCCACAGATCCCCCATAATAGTCTCATCCACAGATCCCCCCATAACAGTGCCATCCACAGATCCCCCATAACAGTGTCATCCACAGATCCCCCATAACAGTGTCATCACCAGATCCCTCATAACAATGTCATCACCAGATCCCTCATAACAATGTCATCACCAGATCCCCCATAACAGTGTCATCCACAGATCCCACATAACAGTGTTATCCACAGATCCCCCATAACAGTGTCATCCACAGATGCCCCATAACAGTGTCATCCACAGATCCCCCATAACAGTGTCATCCACAGATCCCCCATAACAGTGTCATCCACAGATCCCCCTTAACAGTGTCATCCACAGATACCCCATAACAGCGTCATCCACAGATCCCCCATAACATTGTCATCCACAGATCCCCCATAACAGTGTCATCCACAGATCCCCCATAACAGTGTCATCCACATAGCCCCATAGCAGTGTCATCCACAGATCCCCCATAACAGTGTCATCCACAGATCCCCATAACATTGTCATCCTCAGATCCCCCATAACAGTGTCATTTACAGATCCCCATAACAGTGTCATCCACAGATCCCCCTAACAGTGTCATCCACAGATCCCCCATAACAGTGTTATCCACAGATCCCCCATAACAGTGTCATTCACAGATCCCCCATAACAGTGTCATCCACATATCCCCATAACAGTGTCATCCACAGATCCCCCATATCAGTGTCATCCACAGATCCCCCATATCAGTGTCATCCACAGATCCCCATAACAGTGTCATCCACAGATCCCCCATAACCGTGTCATCCACAGATCCCCCATAACAGTGTCATCCACAGATCCCCCATAACAGAGTCATCCGCAGATCCCCCATAACATTGTCATCCTCAGATCCCCCATAACAGTGTCATCCACAGATCCCCCATAACAGTGTCATCCACAGATCCCCATAACAGTGTCATCCACAGATCCCCATAACAGTGTCATCCACAGATCCCCCATAACAGTGTCATCCACAGATCCCCCATAACAGTGTCATTCACAGATCCCCCATAACAGTGTCATCCACATATCCCCATGACAGTGTCATCCACAGATCCCCCATATCAGTGTCATCCACAGATCCCCATAACAGTGTCATCCACAGATCCCCCATAACAGTGTCATCCACAGATCCCCCATAACAGTGTCATCGACAGATCCCTTATAATAGTGTCATTCACATATCCCCATAACAGTGTCATCCACAGATCCCCCATAACAGTGTCATCCACAGATCCCCCATAACAGTGTTATCCACAGATCCCCCATAACAGTGTCATCCACAGATCCCCCATAACAGTGTGTCACCTACAGATCCCCCATAACAGTGTCATCCACAGATCCCCCATAACATTGTCATCCACAGATCCCCCATTACAGTGTCATCCACAGATTCCCCATAACAGTGTCATCCACAAATCCCCCATAACAGTGTCATCCACAGATCCCCCATAACAGTGTTTCATCCACAGATCCCCCATAACAGCGTCATCCACAGATCCCCCAGATCCCCCATAACAGCGTCATCCACAGATCCCCCATAACTGTCATCCACAGATCCCCCATAACAGTGTCAGCCACAGATCCCCATAACTGTCATCCACAGATCCCCCCATAACTGTCATCCACAGATCCCCCCATAACAGTGTCAGCCACAGATCCCCCATAACTGTCATCCACAGATCCCCCCATAACATTGTCATCCACAGATCCCCCATAACAGTGTCATCCACAGATTCCCTGGATGGGATTTAATATCATATTCGGTTGCTATGGCTGCAGAACAACAGTAAATGTATCCAAATGATATTATTATTGACATTTCTGCAGATTCCAGTTCAGCAGCTAGTTGGACCAGTATAATGTATTTGCTTCAGCTGCCGCCGGCTGCTGGAGACCTGGAGGACATTCTGCAGGATTAGCGTTGTTCCATATTACAGTTTTAGTAGTAACCATCACATCATTTCATGTACATATGAATTTCTTGAGGATACGGATAGATTGTAAGCTCATGTGGTCAGAGCTATCTCCTTGTAGGTCACATTGCTTCATATTTGCAGCTCTTCTGGCTCAGGTTAGTGTTAGTTTTGGATCAAATGAAAATTTTGGAGTTTTGATACCATTCGGATTCACTGGTACATTTTACTAATCTGTAAAAAGTATTAGGTTTGGTAAGAGTTTTTTTGCTGTAAATAATTCTTTTCATTCACTAACAGCAAGCAGAGATCTTGAAAATGGTGAGAAAGTAAGACACAAAGCCTGTTGGATAGAATGCTTGCTTATTTATAGGATTTACAACTGCAATGAAGCCTCCAATTAAAAGTCAGCCAGGGCTGGGCCCCCTCCCTCCAGGGGCCACATAGCAGTCCCATGCTCTTCCTCTGTAGTACGTTTGCTCCTGGTTGTCGCTCATTACTGTGTTGATACAATGCGGGATCATCTTGTACTGCTGTCGGCTCCCGCACACTGCAATAAGGTTCTGTGTGATGTGTCCTGGCCGTGGAGATATCTGCAGCGTCAGCGCTCTGCTGCTCCGGTCTCTTCTGGAGAGAATGACGTGCGGCCGAAAAATTACCATCTCCTACGCTGGAGAGACGGAACCGGTCGTCTGACAAGGTATACTTCAAGGACAAGCGACCCCCAACACACATGACTGTGATGTCACCGCCATCACCGGTACAATGTCACCGCCATCACCAGTACAATGTCACCTCCTCACCAGTACAATGTCACGATCATCACCAGTACAATGTCACCGCCATCTCCAGTACAATGTCACTGCCATCACCAGTACAATGTCACCGCCATCACCAGTACAATGCCACCTCCTCACCAGTACAATGTCACGATCATCACCAGTAAAATGCCACCGCCATCACTAGTACAATGTCACCGCCATCACCAGTACAATGTCACTTCCATCACCAGTACAATGTCACCACCTCACCAGTACAATGCCACCGCCATCACCAGTACAATGTCACCGCCATCACCAGTACAATGTCACCTCCTCACCAGTACAATGACACCGCCATCACCAGTACAATGTCACCGCCATCACCAGTACAATGTCACTGCCATCACCAGTACAATGTCACCGCCATCACCAGTACAATGCCACCTCCTCACCAGTACAATGTCACGATCATCACCAGTAAAATGCCACCGCCATCACTAGTACAATGTCACCGCCATCACCAGTACAATGTCACTGCCATCACCAGTACAATGTCACCACCTCACCAGTACAATGCCACCGCCATCACCAGTACAATGTCACCGCCATCACCAGTACAATGTCACCTCCTCACCAGTACAATGACACCGCCATCACCAGTACAATGTCACCGCCATCACCAGTACAATGTCACCTCCTCACCAGTACAATGCCACCTCCTCACCAGTACAATGTCACCACCTCACCAGTACAATGCCACCTCCTCACCAGTACAATGTCACCACCTCACCAGTAAAATGCCACCGCCATCACTAGTACAATGTCACCGCCATCACCAGTACAATGTCACTGCCATCACCAGTACAATGTCACCACCTCACCAGTACAATGCCACCGCCATCACCAGTACAATGTCACCGCCATCACCAGTACAATGTCACCTCCTCACCAGTACAATGACACCGCCATCACCAGTACAATGTCACCGCCATCACCAGTACAATGTCACTGCCATCACCAGTACAATGTCACCACCTCACCAGTACAATGCCACCGCCATCACCAGTACAATGTCACTGCTATCACCTGTACAATGTCACCACCTCACCAGTACAATGCCACCACCATCACCAGTACAATGTCACTGCCATCACCAGTACAATGTCACCACCTCACCAGTACAATGCCACCGCCATCACCAGTACAATGCCACTGCCATCACCAGTACAATGTCACTACCTCACCAGTACAATGCCACTGCCATCACCAGTACAATGTCACTGCCATCACCAGTACAATGTCACTGCCATCACCAGTACAATGTCACCACCTCACCAGTACAATGCCACCGCCATCACCAGTACAATGTCACTGCCATCACCAGTACAATGTCACGATCATCACCAGTACAATGCCACCGCCATCACCAGTACAATGTCACCGCCATCAACAGTACAATGTCACCGCCATCACCAGTACAATGTCACCGCCATCACCAGTACAATGTCACCGCCATCAACAGTACAATGTCACCGCCATCAACAGTACAATGTCACCGCCATCACCAGTACAATGCCACTGCCATCGCTAGTACAATGTCACCGCCTCACCAGTACAATGCCACCACCATCACCAGTACAATGTCACCGCCATCACCAGTACAATGCCACCGCCATCACCAGTACAATGTCACCGCCATCACCAGTACAATGTCACCACCTCACCAGTACAATGCTACCGCCATCACCAGTACAATGTCACTGCCATCACCAGTACAATGTCACGGTCATCACCAGTACAATGTCACTGCCATCAACAGTACAATGTCACTGCCATCACCAGTACAATGTCACCGCCATCACCAGTACAATGTCACAATCATCACCAGTTCAATGTCACTGCCATCACCAGTACAATGTCACTGCCATCACCAGTACAATGTCACTGCCATCACCAGTACAATGTCACTGCCATCACCAGTACAATGTCACCGGATCACCAGTACAATGTCACCGCCATCACCAGTACAATGTCACAATCATCACCAGTACAATGCCACCGCCATCACCAGTACAATGTCACCGCCATCAACAGTACAATCTCACTGCCATCACCAGTACAATGTCACTGGATTACCAGTACAATGTCACCGCCATCACCAGTACAATGTCACAATCATCACCAGTACAATGTCACCGCCATCACCAGTACAATGTCACAATCATCACCAGTACAATGTCACTGCCATCACCAGTACAATCTCACCGCCATCACCAGTAGAATGTCTGTATGTTTATGTAGTCTAATAAAATTGCTTTATTGATTTTATACTTTATGGATGTGCACTTTATAATGGTTTTCTGGGTACTCTTTTTTTGGGTGTCTCATCACCAGTACAATGTCACTGCCATTACCAGTACAATATCACCGCCATTACTGATACAATATCACAGTCATCACCAGTACAATGTCACCGCCGTCACCAGTACAGATCTCTTATCTATCCATCTATCTACCATCAAGGGGCGAAGCTGTAGCAGCCGTAGTTGTAATAATGGTTGCTGTGTATGCCCATCATCCACTACGGCCCAAGCCTCATTACCCAGCCATGCTCTCCTCAGGCCAAGGACAGGCCGGAGAAGGATCCTTGGCCCATGTGCTCTTCTACTTAGCAGGTGCCATTATATCATTGCATCCGGCCTTCTGGACTGAGTAGAAGAGAGTACGGACTGAGGATCATTCCCCATCCTGTCCTCAGCCTGTTCACATCCTAGACCCCCACTCAGCCGAGCAGGCATTGCACCTACTGGGGAGGGCGAGATGGGCTCCGATCATAAGGGCAACAAAGCTAGGTGAGTATTAGTGTTTTAAATTTTATTTACACCACAGGGGCTATAACTAATGTGTGGGGGCACCAAGGAGCTATAACTACTGATTGGGGCACTGGGGGGTAATAAGTACTGTATGGGGGCACCAAGGAGCTTTAACTACTGAGTGGGGGCACTGGGGGGCTACAACTACTGTATGGGGGCCCTGTAGACTATAAGTAATGTGTGGGGGCACTGGGGGGCTATAGCTACAGTGTGGGGGCACCAATGGGCTATAACTATTGTGTGGGGGCACTGGGGGGGCTATACATACTGTGTGGGGGCGCTGCGGGGCTACAACTACAGTGTGGGGGCACCAAGAGGCTATAACTACTGTGAGGGGGCACTGGGGGGTAATAAGTACTGTATGGGGGCACCAAGGAGCTTTAACTACTGTGTGGGGGCACTGGGGGGGCTACAACTACTGTATGGGGGCCCTGTAGGCTATGGCTAATGTGTGGGGGCACTGGGGGGCTATAGCTACTGTGTGGAGGCACTGGGGGGCTATAGCTACTGTGTGTGGGCACTGGGGGGGCTATAACTACTGTGTGGGGGCACCAAAGACCTATAACTACTGTGTGGGGGCACCAAGGGGCTATAACTACTGTGTGGGGGAACTCAGGGGCTATAACTACTGTGTGGGGGCACTCAGGGGCTATAACTACTGTGTGGGGGCACTCAGGGGCTATAACTATTGTGTGGGGGCACTCAGGGGCTATACCTTCTGTGTGGGGGCACTCAAGGGCTATAACTACTGTGTGGGGGCACCAAGGAGCTATAACTACTGTGTGTGGGCACTGGGGGGGCTATAACTACTGTGTGGGGTTACCAAGGACCTATAACTACTGTGTAGGGGCACTAAGGGGCTATAACTACTGTGTGGGGGCACTCAGGGGCTATAACTACTGTGTGGGGGCACTAAGGGGCTATAACTACTGTGTGGGGGCACTAAGGGGCTATACCTACTGTGTGGGGGCACTAAGGGGCTATACCTACTGTGTGGGGGCACTAAGGGGCTATAGATCAGTAGTCGTTATTGTCAATGATTGGGCGGAGCGGACAACCAGTTCTACTAAACTAAAAAAGAAACCAAGTAATTTGTGTTGGATTGTATGAGGTCGCATGACCGTCCGCCTTTACGCAAATGACAATGTAGTGCGTGGATTTGCTTATGACCCCCGACCACCCCAGGTGATGGGTCGAGACTCAGCCCTGACCAATGCGCTATAATGCTGCGTCATCATTCTCCTTGGCTATGTTCCTCAGTAATGTGTGGCGGTCATCATGCAAGTAATTGCACCTTCTTCTTATAAATCTCTCTGACACATAGGATTACCCTGACTCCGACAAGAAAAAGCTGATCTCCCAGACAAAAATTAAAGGGTTAAAGATGGAGCTAAAATAAATGCAAGATGGCTGAACCTGTTATATGGACCACCCCTCCCACCTCCGGGACTATGGGTTGAAACCCCATGTGGGTAGTAATGGCTGTCACAGTGGATTTCACCCAGTTTCCAGAGACATTCCTAAAACCAGCTGGACAATAACCCCTATCGGAGCTGCAATGCTAACCACACTGGGTGTCTCTTATCTTCCATAGAACTGGTGACTTGCATTTACTTAACCATGCAGATCCATCTCCCGCCCGTTCTGTGCCGCGTCCCGGGGCTTCATCAGCAGTCAGCACACGTCTGGCTGGTGCCTTGTAGATTCAGCTAATTACATAATCTCTCAGGCTCCTGTGACATTTCGGCACTCGCTGCCATTAGGCGCTGTTTGTGGATGGGTCGTTATTTCATTGTTTTTGTGCCAATTATTCTGTGACTGATGTAGGTTATGCCAGTATTCAGATATTGCATCTTATGCTCAGACAGGGCCATTCTAAAAAAAAAATACAAGACCCCTATCGTTATGCAAAAAGACTGCGTTCCTGAGTGGTTAGATAGCTTAGGACATGCATATTCCACAATGGACATCCTCAGTAGGAGGGGTCATTAAGTTAGAAATCTCTATGCATGAAATAAAGCTTTCAGCTCCACTTATGGTATCAATCAGGTAAGATGGTGTTGTCTGACTGTCTGTCTCTGTATTACCATGAGGCTTTGGCCATGTACCATGTTGGTAGTGTGAAAACAGACACTCACCACATTGTTGTTAAAAGCCAAGTGATTGATTGTTATTTACTTTTAGTCTGTATGTGATTTGTATCACATTAAGTAAATATGTTTATTCACTTAGCCTTGTTAGGCCTATTTTATTCTCAAATCTTTGAATTCACAGTAAAACTGAATTTGCGATGCCACAGTTTTACGGTAATGCCTTGGCAACTAGGTGTCATTATAGAGCCCAAGCCAAAAACCTAAGATTTCTTTTTATCATACAAGACAAATGTTGCATGTATTTATTTCATATGTGAACCCCCCCAGGACTGCATGAAAGTAAAATGTTCAGAGGTGTTAATGGAAGATATTGACCCTGAGACATATCTCAGATGTAGCTATAAAAATATTTCACGTTTTAGTCAAAAATCCACTTTTAGCAGTAAAGTAAAAGTTGACATCTCCAGAGAGGATCTCCCTCTGAGATTAACAGCCTTTTTATTTTTAATTTCTTGTAATAAAGTTGATATTTCTATGTTTCTATGTTTCTATATTGCAAAGCAGATCTGTATGAGGTGTGGGCCGACAGCGAGAAGAATTGAACATACACTGCACATGTCATGTTACAGAGCCGAATAAACAGCGTTTCTTTTGTTCACTTTAACCACCTCAGCCCCCAGTGCTTAAACACCCTGAAAGACCAGGCCACTTTTTACACTTCTGACCTACACTACTTTCACCGTTTATTGCTCGGTCATGCAACTTACCACCCAAATGAATTTTACCTCCTTTTCTTCTCACTAATAGAGCTTTCATTTGGTGGTATTTCATTGCTGCTGACATTTTTACTTTTTTTGTTATTAATCGAAATTTAACGATTTTTTTGCAAAAAAATGACATTTTTCACTTTCAGTAGTAAAATTTTGCAAAAAAAACGACATCCATATAGAAATTTTGCTCTAAATTTATAGTTCTACATGTCTTTGATAAAAAAAAAATGTTTGGGTAAAAAAAAAATGGTTTGGGTAAAAGTTATAGCGTTTACAAACTATGGTACAAAAATGTGAATTTCCGCTTTTTGAAGCAGCTCTGACTTTCTGAGCACCTGTCATGTTTCCTGAGGTTCTACAATGCCCAGACAGTACAAACACCCCACAAATGACCCCATTTCTGAAAGTACACACCCTAAGGTATTCGCTGATGGGCATAGTGAGTTCATAGAACTTTTTATTTTTTGTCACAAGTTAGCGGAAAATTATGATTTTTTTTTTTTTTTTTTTTTCTTACAAAGTCTCATATTCCACTAACTTGTGACAAAAAATAAAAAGTTTTATGAACTCACTATGCCCATCAGCGAATACCTTGGGGTCTCTTCTTTCCAAAATGGGGTCACTTGTGGGGTAGTTATACTGCCCTGGCATTCTAGGGGCCCAAATGTGTGGTAAGGAGTTTGAAATCAAATTCTGTAAAAAATGACCTGTGAAATCCGAAAGGTGCTCTTTGGAATATGGGCCCCTTTGCCCACCTAGGCTGCAAAAAAGTGTCACACATCTGGTATCTCCGTACTCAGGAGAAGGTGGGGAATGTGTTTTGGGGTGTCATTTTATATATACCCATGCTGGGTGAGAGAAATATCTTGGCAAAAGACAACTTTTCCCATTTTTTTATACAAAGTTGTCATTTGACCAAGATATTTATCTCACCCAGCATGGGTATATGTAAAAAGACACCCCAAAACACATTCCTCAACTTCTCCTGAGTACGGGGATACCAGATGTGTGACACTTTTTTGCAGCCTAGGTGGGCAAAGGGGCCCATATTCCAAAGAGCACCTTTCGGATTTCACTCCTCATTTTTTCCTGAATTTGATTTCAAACTCCTTACCACACATTTGGGCCCCTAGAATACCAGGGCAGTATAACTACCCCACAAGTGACCCCATTTTGGAAAGAAGACACCCCAAGGTATTCCGTGAGGGGCATGGCGAGTTCCTAGAATTTTTTATTTTTTGTCACAAGTTAGTGGAAAATGATGATTTTTTTTTAAATTTTTTTTTTCATACAAAGTCTCATATTCCACAAACTTGTGACAAAAAATAAAAACTTCCATGAACTCACTATGCCCATCAGCGAATACCTTGGGGTCTCTTCTTTCCAAAATGGGGTCACTTGTGGGGTAGTTATACTGCCCTGGCATTCTAGGGGCCCAAATGTGTGGTAAGTAGGTAAATGACCTGTGAAATCCGAAAGGTGCTCTTTGGAATGTGGGCCCCTTTGCCCACCTAGGCTGCAAAAAAGTGTCACACATCTGGTATCTCTGTATTCAGGAGAAGTTGAGGAATGTGTTTTGGGGTGTCTTTTTACATATACCCATGCTGGGTGAGATAAATATCTTGGTCAAATGCCAACTTTGTATAAAAAAATGGGAAAAGTTGTCTTTTGCCAAGATATTTCTCTCACCCAGCATGGGTATATGTAAAATGACACCCCAAAACACATTCCCCAACTTCTCCCGATTACGGAGATACCAGATGTGTGACACTTTTTTGCAGCCTAGGTGGGCAAAGGGGCCCATATTCAAAAGAGCACCTTTCGGATTTCACAGGTCATTTTTTACAGAATTTGATTTCAAACTCCTTACCACACATTTGGGCCCCTAGAATGCCAGGGCAGTATAACTACCACACAAGTGACCCCATTTTGGAAAGAAGAGACCCCAAGGTATTCGCTGATGGGCATAGTGAGTTCATGGAACTTTTTATTTTTTGTCACAAGTTAGTGGAATATGAGACTTTGTATGAAAAAAAAAATAAAAAAAAAAATAAGCATTTTCCACTAACTTGTGACAAAAAATAAAAAATTCTAGGAACTCGCCATGCCCCTCACGGAATACCTTGGGGTGTCTTCTTTCCAAAATGGGGTCACTTGTGGGGTAGTTATACTGCCCTGGCATTTTCCAGGGGCCCTAATGTGTGGTAAGTAGGTAAATGACCTGTGAAATCCTAAAGGTGCTCTTTGGAATATGGGCCCCTTTGCCCACCTAGGCTGCAAAAAAGTGTCACACATGTGGTATCGCCGTATTCAGGAGAAGTTGGGGAATGTGTTTTGGGGTGTCATTTTACATATACCCATGCTGGGTGAGAGAAATATCTTGGCAAAAGACAACTTTTCCCATTTTTTTATACAAAGTTGGCATTTGACCAAGATATTTCTCTCACCCAGCATGGGTATATGTAAAATGACACCCCAAAACACATTCCCCAACTTCTCCTGAGTACGGCGATACCAGATGTGTGACACTTTTTTGCAGCCTAGATGCGCAAAGGTGCCCAAATTCCTTTTAGGAGGGCATTTTTAGACATTTGGATACCAGACTTCTTCTCACGCTTTGGGGCCCCTAGAATGCCAGAGCAGTATAAATACCCCACATGTGACCCCATTTTGGAAAGAAGACACCCCAAGGTATTCAATGAGGGGCATGGCGAGTTCATAGAATTTTTTTTTTTTTGGCACAAGTTAGCGGAAATTGATATTTTTAATTTTTTTCTCACAAAGTCTCCCGTTCCGCTAACTTGGGACAAAAAATTCAATCTTTCATGGACTCAATATGCCCCTCACGGAATACCTGGGGGTGTCTTCTTTCCGAAATGGGGTCACATGTGGGGTATTTATACTGCCCTGGCATTCTAGGGGCCCTAAAGCGTGAGAAGAAGTCTGGAATATAAATGTCTAAAAAATTTTACGCATTTGGATTCCGTGAGGGGTATGGTGAGTTCATGTGAGATTTTATTTTTTGACACAAGTTAGTGGAATATGAGACTTTGTAAGAAAAAAAAAAAAAATTCTGCTAACTTGGGCCAAAAAAATATCTGAATGGAGCCTTACAGGGGGGTGATCAATGACAGGGGGGTGATCAATGACAGGGGGGTGATCAATGACAGGGGGGTGATCAATGACAGGGGGGTTGATCAATGACAGGGGGGTGATCAATGACAGGGGGGTGATCAGGGAGTCTATATGGGGTGATAACCACAGTCATTGATCACGCCCCTGTAAGGCTTCATTCAGACGTCCGGATGCGTTTTGCGGATCCGATCCATCTATCAGTGCATCCGTAAAAATCATGCGGACATCTGAATGGAGCTTTACAGGGGGGTAATCAATGACAGGGGGGTGATCAGGGAGTCTATATGGGGTGATCACCACAGTCATTGATCATGCCCCTGTAAGGCTTCATTCAGACGTCCGGATGCGTTTTGCGGATCGGATCCATCTATCAGTGCATCCGTAAAAATCATGCGGACATCTGAATGGAGCTTTACAGGGGGGTGATCAATGACAGGGGGGTGATCAGGGAGTCTATATGGGGTGATCACCACAGTCATTGATCATGCCCCTGTAAGGCTTCATTCAGACGTCCGGATGCGTTTTGCGGATCGGATCCATCTATCAGTGCATCCGTAAAAATCATGCGGACATCTGAATGGAGCTTTACAGGGGGGTGATCAGGGAGTCTATATGGGGTGATCACCACAGTCATTGATCATGCCCCTGTAAGGCTTCATTCAGACGTCCGGATGCGTTTTGAGGATCGGATCCATCTATCAGTGCATCCGTAAAAATCATGCGGACATCTGAATGGAGCTTTACAGGGGGGTGATCAGGGAGTCTATATGGGGTGATCACCACAGTCATTGATCATGCCCCTGTAAGGCTTCATTCAGACGTCCGGATGCGTTTTGCGGATCGGATCCATCTATCAGTGCATCCGTAAAAATCATGCGGACATCTGAATGGAGCTTTACAGGGGGGTGATCAGGGAGTCTATATGGGGTGATCACCACAGTCATTGATCATGCCCCTGTAAGGCTTCATTCAGACGTCCGGATGCGTTTTGAGGATCGGATCCATCTATCAGTGCATCCGTAAAAATCATGCGGACGTCTGAATGGAGCTTTACAGGGGGTTGATCAATGACAGGGGTGTAATCAATGACAGGGGGGGTGATCAGGGAGTCTATATGGGGTGATAACCACAGTCATTGATCACGCCCCTGTAAGGCTTCATTCAGACGTCCGGATGCGTTTTGCGGATCTGATCCATCTATCAGTGGATCCGTAAAAATCATGCGGACATCTGAATGGAGCTTTACAGGGGGGTAATCAATGACAGGGGGGTGATCAATGACAGGGGGGTGATCAGGGAGTCTATATGGGGTGATCAGGGGTGATCAGGGGCTAATAAGGGGTTAATAAGTGACGGGGGGGGGGGTGTAGTGTAGTGTAGTGGTGCTTGGTGGGACTTTACTGAGCTACCTGTGTCCTCTGGTGGTCGATCCAAACAAATGGGACCACCAGAGGACCAGGTAGCAGGTATATTAGACGCTGTTATCAAAACAGCGTCTAATATACCTGTTAGGGGTTAAAAAAAACACATCTCCAGCCTGCCAGCGAACGATCGCCGCTGGCAGGCTGGAGATCAACTCTCTTACCTTCCGTTCCTGTGAGCGCGCGCGCCTGTGTGCGCGCGTTCACAGGAAATCTCGCCCATCGCGAGATGACGCATATATGCGTGACTCTGCGCAGGGCTGCCACCTCCGGAACGCGATCCTGCGTTAGGCGGTCCGGAGGTGGTTAAAAGGGGGTGTCCAGTTTGAATCAACATTCCTTACAATATTCATTTATGGAGGTTTCAGTGATTTTGCAATGGATTTCTTTGACCTTTATCTCTCCTGTCTTCCGTTTTGGGTTGTGGTCACATGACCATGTCCATGCAGCTCTTTCTTATTTCCTGTGATGTTATGTCCATGGATGGGGCAGTGATAGGGTAGTGTCTACTTCACTAGCTGGTGGGTGGAGCTATAAACTAGCCGGGCAGTCATAGGGGATTATCTATGTCACTAGCTGATGGGACGATCTATAAACGAGTTTTTTTGGTTGTTTTTTTTTAGGGACAGTGATTAGGGGAGTGTCTACGTCACTAGCTGCTAGGTGGAGTTATAAACTAGGAGCAGTGATACAGGAGAGTCACTAGCTGGTGGGACAAACTGTAAACTAGCTGGGCATTGTTACTGTCGGTGCTGGAGCTATGGCAGAGAAAAGAAGAAGCGCAACATGGGTTTGGTTGAATACAGCAACAGCAAGTGCTATATACAGAATGCAAACCGAGTTTGTGGTTTACATGGTAAAAACCGATCAGAAGAGTCCATATAAAAAACAAATAGAAAGATGTACATGAGGTAAGCAACTTCATGAGCATATCTGTTAAAAACTCTAGTAAACCTGGGAAACCCCTTTAGGCTACATGTGCATCCATATTTAGGTCTGTAAAGAACGGATCTACAAAATAAAGCTGCCTTCTGTGTACATTCCACTGCCCCATCACTAGAAATTAGTATTCTGCACTGTGGACCAGAATAGGACACGTTCCATATTTGGTGAAATGAATGAATGGGTCAGTGTGCTAGCCACAAAAATGCAAATAGCACATGGACGAAAAATACAGTTGTGTGCATGAGGCCTTAAGCAGATAGGAACTTTTGTTATGGAAAACCTATTTTTCTTCTTTTTGTTTGTAGATCTGCTTTCTCTCACACACTACTTGTGGAGCTGCAGATTCAGAGATCAGGGAGTGTTCCCTGCGACTTTCCTCTCTCCTACCTTCTCCAGTGCTCTGATCTCTGTGTCTTTTTCTCTCTGACATGTTACTTGTGAAGCTGCAGTTTAAGAGCTCTGTGGGTGTTCTCTAAAGTTGTCCTCTCCCCTCCTCCCTTCTCTAGTGCTTTATTCTCTGTCTCTTCCTTGACATGTTACTTGTGGAGCTGCAGGTTCAGAGCTCAGTAAAAGTGCTCTCTATAAAGCTGTCCTCTTTTCTCCTACCTTCTCTAGTGCACTGTTCTCTGTCTCTCCTTTCCTCTCTCATTCTGACGTGTTGCTTGTGGAACTGCAGGTTCAGAGCTCAGTAAAAGTGCTCTCTATAAAGCTGTCCTCTTCTTTCCTACCTTCTCTAGTGCACTGTTCTCTGTCTCTCCTTTCCTCTCTCATTCTGTTGTGTTGCTTGTGGAGCTGCAGGTTCAGAGCTCAGTAAAAGTGCTCTCCATAAAGCTGTCCTCTTCTCTCCTACCTTCTCTAGTGCACTGTTCTCTGTCTCTCCTTTCCTCTCTCATTCTGACGTGTTGCTTGTGGAGCTGCAGGTTCAGAGCGCAGTAAAAGTGCTCTCTATAAAGATGTCCTCTTCTCTCCTACCTTTTCTAGTGCTCTGTTCTCTGTCTCTCCCTCTCTCATTCTGACATGTTGCTTGTGGAGCTGCATGTTAAGAGCTCAGTGAGTGTTCTCTATAAAGCTGTCCTCTTCTCTTCTACCTTTTCTAGTGCTTTGTTCTCTGTCTCTTCCTCTCTCATTCTGACATGTTGCTTGTGGAGCTGCATGTTAAGAGCTCAGTGAGTGTTCTCTATAAAGCTGTCCTCTTCTCTCCTACCTTCTCTAGTGCACTGTTCTCTGTCTCTTCCTCTCTCATTCTGACGTGTTGCTTGTGGAGCTGCAGGTTCAGAGATCAGGGAGTGTTCCCTGTGACTTTCCTCTCTCCTGCCTTCTATAGTGATCTGTTCTCTGTCTCTTCCTCTCTCATTCTGACATGTTGCTTGTGGAGCTGCAGGTTCAGAGCTCAGTGAGTGTTCTCTATAAAGCTGTCCTCTACCATCCTATCTTCTTTAGTGCTCTATTCTCGGTCTCTTCCTTCCTCTCATTCCGACATTTTGCTTGTGGAGCTGCAGGTTCAGAGCTCAGTGAAATGTGTTCTCTCTAAAGCTGTCCTCTCCTGCCTTCTCCAGTACTCTCCTCTCTGTGTCTTCTCTCATTCCGACATGTTACTTGTGGAGCTGGAGATTCAGAGCTCAGTGAGTGTTCTCTAAAAAGCTGTCATCTATCCTCCTACCTTCTCTAGTGCTCTACTCTCTGTCTCTCCCTTCTTCTCTTAATCCGACATGTTGTTTGTGGAGCTGCAGGTTCAGAGCTCAGTGAGTGTTCTCTCTAAAGCTGTCCTCTCCCCTCCTCCATACTCTAGTACTCTATTCTCTGCCTATCCCTTCCTCTCTCATTCTGACATGTTACTTGTGCAGCTGCAGGTTCAGTGCTCAGTGAGTGTTCTCTATAAAGCTGTCCTCTATCCTCCTACCTTCTCTAGTGCCCTACTCTCTGTCTCTTCCTCTGTCATTCTGACATGTTGATGTGGAGCTGCAGGTTCAGAGCTCAGTGGATGTTCCCCATGAAGCTGCTCTCCTTCCTCCACCCTTCTGCATCCTCCACTCTCTCACTCTGAAATGGCTCTGCAAACTTGAATTTCTAGAAGAAAAAGGAGCTCGGGAGTCTCCTCAAGGGTATATAACCTGCTGTATGTCCACACTGACCTGCACTGACCACAGAGGTCTCTACAATGCTCAGGAGGAGTTCGGCAAGAAATATGGGGAGTAATGAGGGCAGGATCAAACGATAAACAAGGATAGGGCCATGGAGACACATAGGTCTGCATAGGGACTGCATACCTAAAAAATGTTATCCAAAGTAGCTTGAAAGATCCTTATTTCAGATTAAATGGAGCAAATTATTGTTGCAGAGGAGAACATAGCCTTAAGCATTCTACATAAATGACTCATGACTATTATTCACGCTCCGTCCCTCCTCCATGCTTTACATTCTCGCTCTTCTTGCTTTTATAGGCAGAATATCAGCAGTTAGTCAGTACATTGAGAGATGATTTTTATTACACCAAGAACAGAAAGATCACAGACAAAAGTAACTTAAGAGAAGATTGAGGGAGAGGTAACAACAAAGTTACCTCTAGACTACTTAAGCTGCAGTCCCATGTAAGACCCCTGATAACATATGGCAGTATCAGCTCTATCACATACAGTAGATATATACAATATATTCCCTTTCTCTGGGCTTCTGGCTTCCATGCCTGCGATCCCCATGGACCTGGCTTCACTCCTCCGTCTGACTGATGCTCCAGGTGAAATGTGCTGCTTGAAAAATGTTGATTCTTTATTTTATTTTATTTTTTTCATTTATACGGTAAAGAAATCTCGTGAGATGCAAAGAACCTCCATCTATTCCAGATCTGCAGCATCTGCTGCGTGTCAGTGAGTGGGGGCAGGAAAACTCCATCCCTTGAGCGATTTTTACACTTCTGCTGCTTATTTTATCTCTTCTATATTCTGAGAAGTGCACCTCTGGCTCTTACCCATGATCATCGCTGCACATTTGTAATAGACTATATTTTATTCTATCACTGTTTTCAAGATCTCTGCTTGCTGTCAGCAAACAACGAACACTCCTTTTTTTACATCCCGAAGCTGAAAATCCACATGGACCAAACACTTTTCACAGCTGAATGGTCGTTACAATTGTATCCCAACTAGACAATGCTCTCTGAACAGGAACAGCCTGGACTTTAGATTGATACATTGCACTGATACATTGTAGCCAATTACAAGAGCAAAAGAGAGATTGTTAAGGGGATGTTCACACGGCAGGCTTTCCACGCCAAAATATGCTGCAAAATTGTTCTGCCCGCCATTACTTCTTAAAGGAAATAGATGTTGTTCATGTCCAAATTACTGTTATTGAAAGTGAATACTCTTCGTCAATTCTTGCCCTGGTTTCTGCAGGAAGATCTGGGCCACGTGCCCCAGGGGCAGACTCAGATTCCTGCAGCCCGTTAAAAATATGGACGCACCATATCAATAAAACTGCAAAGCTTCTTCATCTGTCAGGATGTTTTTGAGGTTTTATTAGCTTCTCAATGTAAACAAGAGTGTTTCTATTCTCTGGCAGCAAGCAGGGGTCTTGAATATGGTGAGGAATTGATGCATAAAGTTTATTAGAAAGTTGCAGGACTTCGTCGTTCACATCAGACTGGACAATCCCTTTGGATTATAATCTGCATTACAAGCTCAGTCCTCGTCGTACTGAAGGATTCTGCAAACGCGCAGCGAGACCGGAGATGAGGGCACGGAATGAAGGAGAGTGCAGGCGCTCGGCTATACATTGTGAATGCGTTTTCCGTGCTTCTCTCTGCCAAAGCAATTACAGAGAAGTACGGCCTTGGCACCCCAGCGCATTGACATTGGCACCGCGTCGGCGGCGGGTGCCTTGACTGTTGATTACCAGCTGAAACCGTAGGTAATGAGATGAACCAGCCGCCCTCCCCAGTTAATAGTCCTGACTCCATCACCAACTCCACCAACCGTTCAGTTCCTGTGACCTCTAGCGCGGTCAGCACAAAGCAGAGCGCCACTTCATTGTGTGACCCGGCCCGTCTGTCCGGCCACGGGCCGCTGATTCCCATCCAGAATCACCTTCAGCTGGTTGTACTGGTGCCGTGTGCAGTGACTGATATCGCTATTAGGCCTCATGCACACGACCGTATGTATTTTGCAGTACGCAAAACACGGATCCACAAAAATTACAGATGACGTCTGTGTGCATTCCATATTTGGCGGAACGGAACAGCTGGCCCCTAATAGAACAGTCGTATCCTTGTCCGTAATGCGTCAGAAATTGGCATTGGGAGGTTGGGGCGCTGTTTCAGTTTTCGCAGCAGAAAGACTAGGTGCACCCCTGTCCTCTGGCAGCGCAAAGGGGAGACAAACAGCGGCGTACAAAGCGTGTCTTTGTGAATGACCCCCTATGAATTTGGGGACAAGCAATCACTGTATGAATACAATGGAAGCGACTGCAGCGTGTAAGTGCAGCTCTCATCTCTGCGGATGATCAGGCGACGATCAGGAACGTCTGCTTGTAATCTGCGAGGTCAAGGGTCCGTCAGATGATTGGAAATCCTCAGATCTGTTGGGAAAATGCAAACCTCAGGGTGACCACAGGGAGGCGCCTTTTCTGAGTTCTCAGCCATGAAGGGAACTGCGTGGAAAGTCCTTAGCGCAGACAATGCTCGGTGTGGTCTCCTTAGCGCAGACAATGCTCGGTGTGGCCTCTCTTCCCACAATGTCACCTCATGGGAGTAGTAGTAGCAACAGCAAACTATTTTTTTGTTTTAGGAATTCACTAAGCGCCTGGAAATCCTATTTTAAGGGTCATGCAAAAACTTTACATAAGACTGGCTGCTGCATCGAAGCAAATAAGCAAAAAGTCTGAATTTACGAAATCACCATTTTGTTTCTCCAGCTACTGTGCAAACCTGTGCGTTTCCATGGTTGCAGACTACAAACAAGCCCTGCGTAGTCTGATCCTGACCAGAAATGCATGCTGCTGGTCTGTGAAGGTTGACATTTCGGATAGTGCCGCGTCGCTGCATTCTGTCGCCATTTGGCACAAATTACTCTCTAACAACTACACCCGATAACGGCGATAAAAATCCAACGCGGCAGGAAAACCTTTCCACGTTTCTGCAGGATGCTTATAATTTGCCAACGTGGAGACACATTGGTCGGCACAGGAGCTGTAAACACAAAACGGAAGCAGATTTTGATAGGATCGCTTGTAATCCTGCTTCATTTTTAACACTGCGGCAATGAAAATGGTCGCACACCTCAGCAGTGATAAGTCACAGCCGCTGACTTACTTATTACAGCTTATTACTACTGATACACCGGGACCGGGATGAACGGGAACCTTCACAGAGAAAAACGGTCACGGTTTTGCACGTTCCTTCCGATCTGAGATCTCAGCAAATGCGTCGCCTGATCCTCATTGACAGATGAAGCAACTTGTTTGCTTCCTTCTCTTATTCACGATATTTTATATGGAAATTTCCAGCATCTCAGCCGGGATCCCATTATAAGAGGCGCTTGACGTGTGCGCTGTTTGGATTACGCTTCAGCGTGCCAGAATCAGTGCCGTCTCGTCGGTGGCGGCTCCATTTACCGCCTGCTAACAGTAAATATCCTACCGCTTTGTAAGGTTCCTTATCTACATGAGGCAGACATTTCTATCAGGACGAAGCCTCGCAGATCGTCTGACCCCGGCCCCGTATTCCTGCCACCCAGATGCCGGATCCAAGCTTTCATTTTACAAGAGACTTCCTGCTTCCGATTTCCAAGAACCATTAAAGGGGCGCTCTGTTTATAATAAAAGTTCAGCAACTTTACTGGGAATTTAGTTGCAGTTTTTACTCTTTTAAAAATGTCTGCTTTCTGTCAGTGAATGGGAAAGTTTTTCTTTAATGCTTTAGGCTGAAGACCCATATTGACCTGGTCCTGCTCACGGCTGAGGGTTTGCTACAATGATATCCTTAGGACACAATCCACTGCAGCACAAATCTCTCCCCTGTGCTGACCATTAGTTACAATGTTTCAGTGCAGATGAAACTCAGTGGACACAATTGTAGCCACTGAAGCATTTCACTCTCTGACCCTCTCACACCAGCGGGTTTTCCGTACGGGTGCAATACCGTCAGTTCAGGCTCTGCACCCGCACTGAATCCTGAACTATTCTATGGGTCTGTGCACATGAGCGTTGTTTTTTACGCATCATCTCTGCGTTACGTGAGAATCGCAGCCTGTTCTATAATCACGCAGCCCTGGCCCCAGAGAGGTGAATGGGGCTTCAATGAAAAACGCATTGCGTCCGGATGCTGATGGTTACTTGAAGATGCTACTTGTAAGGCTACATTCACAGGACTGTACACAAAACACGGATACCAGCCTGTTTCTCGGACAGCACATGGCCGCCACTGTCATAAAAAATGCTTATTCTTGTCCTCACTTGCGGACAAGAATAGGACATGCTCTATATTTTTTGCGGGGCCGCATTGAGATAAATGGGTCTTCACGCGTTCCGTAAAATAAGGGAGCGGATGCGGACTCATTCATACGGTCGTGTGAATGAGCCCTAATTCTTTTTATTTTTTTTTAACACCCGGTAGTCAAAATGCACTAAATTCAAGAACTGCAGTGAATTTTCAAAGCCATCAGATCAGTCCCCTACTGGGACTTAAAAAAAAGGAAGAGGTCAAGAAAGTTTGAAAAATGTTTTAGAAAAAAAAAAGTTTCAAAAAATCACCCTTTTTCTCCACTAAATACTTTTTTTTTAAGTGGGATAAAACATAAAAAAAACTACATGTAAGGCCTCATGCACACGACCGTATGGCTTTATCAGTATTTTGCGGTCTGCAAAAAACGGATCTGCAAAAAATACGAAATGACATCCGCGTGCACTCCGTTTTTTGCAGAACGGAATATCTGGCCCCTGATAGAACAGTCCTATCCTTGTCCGAAATGCGGACAATAATAGGACATGTTCTATCTTTGAACGGAAATATGGAAACGGTATGCATACGGAGTACATTCCGTTTTTTTTGCGGACCCATTGAAATGAATGGTTCCATATATGGACCGCATACAGAACGTAAATGAAACACAACCATATGGCTTTTTCAATGTTTTGCGGTCTGTTTTTCTCGAATCCGCTGTTCCGTTTTTTGTTTCCATTGTGTTTCCGTTTCTGTTCCGTTTTTCCGTATGGCATATACAGTAATTACATAGAAAAAATTGGTCTTGGCATAAAATTTTCAATAGATGGTTCCGCAAAAACGGAATGGATACGGAAGACATACGGATGCATTTCCGTATGTATTCCGTTTTTTTTGCGGACCCATTGACTTGAATGGAGCCACGGAACGTGATTTGCGGGCAATAATAGGACATGTTCTATCTTTAACAGAACGGAAAACAGAATGCATACGGAGTACATTCCACTTTTTTTGCGGAACCATTGAAATGAATGGTTCCGTATACGGACCGTATATGGAACGCAAAAAACGGCCAGTAAACGGAAAAAAAAAAACGGTTGTGTGAAAGAGGCCTAATTTGTATCATCACATTTGACCCATACAATTAAATGAACCCATTTTATCCTGCAAGTTGTCAGTAGTTTTTTTCATCCCGTCTCCCCCTACACAAAATGGAATAAAAAGCGATGAAAAGCTGCGTGTAAAACCCCAAATGGTGCCAAAGAAAACTATAAGATATCGGAAACATAAAAAGTTGTGGATTTTGAGATGTGGAGATGAAATATTGATGAAATACGCCGCTAAGTACTGAACTGGGTCACAATGGTTAAACTTTGCATGAGGCTGGCGAAAAAGTGGGCAAATATAGAACCACACATATATTTACACTAAATGGCGCGGTTTGGGTGACACTTATTTTCGACCAGGGTATTTATCAACCTCTCTGGATGAGCCACAATTGAGGGGGGGGGGGGGGGCAGATTTTGTAAAGAGTTTACAGGAGCCAATTTGCAAATAAAAAAAGGTTGTGGTTGCGGGAACTTTTATTCCATCCATTCTTTGTATGAATTATCCTAGTTACACTATATGGCGATACACCGCTGTTCTGTACTCCAATAATACAATAAAGTATTATCAATAATTATAGAACCACAACAGCAGCCCTTCAAAACCTATTACAGAGCCCACACATAACTCAATATACCATATAATACCGCCATATGTTACATCACTGCCATAGAGTGCAAGGACAATGCCCACACAAGTGGCATACAGTGCCCAATCAATACCAATGCACAGACTAGGAAAACACCGCCATATCGTTCTTAAATAATACGGCCATATAGCACTTACATAGCAGTTTCATCAGTTGCTCAAATAAAGGTCCTACAGGACCATGCCGCACACTGCTGAAATAGTACTGCCCTACAGTCCTCAAATAACAGTGCCATATAATAAAGACTGCCAGAAAGTCCAAATAATACCAGCATATAGTGCCCCAAAAGCCGTTGTTTGAATGTGCCATATACTTCCCAGATATTACTTCCAGTGCCCAATAACCAACCCCAAAGTCTGCCATGTGTCACTATAGTAAGATGGGGAGTCGAGGCCCCTTGGGTATTGGCTTCTACCCTCCATGTGTCACTATAGTAAGATGGGGAGTCGAGCTGTTGGAGGCCCCTTGAGTATTGGGTTCTACCCTCCATGTGTCACTATAGTAAGATGGGGAGTCGAGCTGCTGGAGGCCCCTTGAGTATTGGCTTCTATCCTCCATGTGTCACTATAGTAAGATGGAAAGTCGAGCTGTTGGAGGCCCCTTGGGTATTGGCTTCTTCCCTCCATGTGTCACTATAGTAAGATGGGGAGTCGAGCTGTTGGAGGCCCCTTGAGTATAGGGTTCTACCCTCCATGTGTCACTATAGTAAGATGGGGAGTCGAGCTGCTGGAGGCCCCTTGAGTATTGGCTTCTACCCTCCATGTGTCACTATAGTAAGATGGGGAGTCGAGCTGCTGGAGGCCCCTTGGGTATTGGCTTCTTCCCTCCATGTGTCACTATAGTAAGATGGGGAGTCGAGCTGCTGGAGGCCCCTTGAGTATTGGCTTCTACCCTCCATGTGTCACTATAGTAAGATGGGGAGTCGAGCTGCTGGAGGCCCCTTGGGTATTGGCTTCTTCCCTTCATGTGTCACTATAGTAAGATGGGGAGTCGAGCTGCTGGAGGCCCCTTGGGTATTGGCTTCTACCCTCCATGTGTCACTATATTAAGATGGGGAGTCGAGCTGTTGGAGGCCCCTTGGGTATTGGCTTCTACCCTCCATGTGTCACTATAGTAAGATTGGGAGTCGAGCTGTTGGAGGCCCCTTGAGTATTGGCTTCTACCCTCCATGTGTCACTATAGTAAGATTGGGAGTTAAGCTGTTGGAGGCCCCTTGGGTATTGGCTTCTACCCTCCATGTGTCACTATAGTAAGATGGGGAGTCGAGCTGCTGGAGGCCCCTTGAGTATTGGCTTCTACCCTCCATGTGTCACTATAGTAAGATGGGGAGTCGAGTTGCTGGAGGCCCCTTGAGTATTGGCTTCTACCCTCCATGTGTCACTATAGTAAGATGGGGAGTCGAGCTGTTGGAGGCCCCTTGGGTATTGGCTTCTACCCTCCATGTGTCACTATAGTAAGATGGGGAGTCGAGCCTCTGGAGGCCCCTTGGATATTGGCTTCTACCCTCCATGTGTCACTATAGTAAGATTGGGAGTCGAGCTGTTGGAGGCCCCTTGAGTATTGGCTTCTACCCTCCATGTGTCACTATAGTAAGATGGGGAGTCGAGCTGCTGGAGGCCCCTTGGGTATTTGCTTCTACCCTCCATGTGTCACTATAGTAAGATGGGGAGTCGAGCTGCTGGAGGCCCCTTGAGTATTGGCTTCTACCCTCCATGTGTCACTATAGTAAGATGGGGAGTCGAGCTGCTGGAGGCCCCTTGGGTATTGGCTTCTTCCCTCCATGTGTCACTATAGTAAGATGGGGAGTCGAGCTGCTGGAGGCCCCTTGGGTATTTGCTTCTACCCTCCATGTGTCACTATATTAAGATGGGGAGTCGAGCTGTTGGAGGCCCCTTGGGTATTGGCTTCTACCCTCCATGTGTCACTATAGTAAGATGGGGAGTCGAGCTGCTGGAGGCCCATTGGGTATTGGCTTCTACCCTCCATGTGTCACTATAGTAAGATTGGGAGTCGAGCTTCTGGAGGCCCCTTGAGTATTGGCTTCTACCCTCCATGTGTCACTATAGTAAGATGGGGAGTCGAGCTGTTGGAGGCCCCTTGGGTATTGGCTTCTACCCTCCATGTGTCACTATAGTAAGATGGGGAGTCGAGCTGCTGGAGGCCCCTTGAGTATTGGCTTCTACCCTCCATGTGTCACTATAGTAAGATGGGGAGTCGAGCTGTTGGAGGCCCCTTGGGTATTGGCTTCTACCCTCCATGTGTCACTATAGTAAGATGGGGAGTCGAGCTTCTGGAGGCCCCTTGGATATTGGCTTCTACCCTCCATGTGTCACTATAGTAAGATTGGGAGTCGAGCTGTTGGAGGCCCCTTGAGTATTGGCTTCTACCCTCCATGTGTCACTATAGTAAGATGGGGAGTCGAGCTGCTGGAGGCCCCTTGGGTATTTGCCTCTACCCTCCATGTGTCACTATATTAAGATGGGGAGTCGAGCTGCTGGAGGCCCCTTGAGTATTGGCTTCTACCCTCCATGTGTCACTATAGTAAGATGGGGAGTCGAGCTGCTGGAGGCCCCTTGGGTATTGGCTTCTACCCTTCATGTATCACTATAGTAAGATGGGGAGTCGAGCTGCTGGAGGCCCCTTGGGTATTGGCTTCTATCCTCCATGTGTCACTATAGTAAGATGGGGAGTCGAGCTGTTGGAGGCCCCTTGGGTATTTGCTTCTACCCTCCATGTGTCACTATAGTAAGATGGGGAGTCGAGCTGCTGGATGCCCCTTGGGTATTGGCTTCTATCCTCCATGTGTCACTATAGTAAGATGGGGAGTCGAGCTGTTGGAGGCCCCTTGGGTATTTGCTTCTACCCTCCATGTGTCACTATAGTAAGATGGGGAGTCGAGCTGCTGGAGGCCCCTTGGGTATTGGCTTCTACCCTCCATGTGTCACTATAGTAAGAAGGGGAGTCGAGCTGCTGGAGGCCCCTTGGGTATTGGCTTCTACCCTCCATGTGTCACTATAGTAAGATGGGGAGTCGAGCTGCTGGATGCCCCTTGGGTATTGGCTTCTATCCTTCATGTATCACTATAGTAAGATGGGGAGTCGAGCTGCTGGAGGCCCCTTGGGTATTGGTTTGTACCCTCCATGTGTCACTATAGTAAGATGGGGAGTCGAGCTGCTGGAGGCCCCTTGGGTACTGGCTTCTACCCTCCATGTGTCACTATAGTAAGATGGGGAGTCGAGCTGCTGGATGCCCCTTGGGTATTGGCTTCTATCCTCCATGTGTCACTATAGTAAGATGGGGAGTCGAGCTGTTGGAGGCCCCTTGGGTATTTGCTTCTACACTCCATGTGTCACTATAGTAAGATGGGGAGTCGAGCTGCTGGAGGTCCCTTGGGTATTGGCTTCTACCCTCCATGTGTCACTATAGTAAGAAGGGGAGTCGAGCTGCTGGAGGCCCCTTGGGTATTGGCTTCTACCCTCCATGTGTCACTATAGTAAGATGGGGAGTCGAGCTGCTGGATGCCCCTTGGGTATTGGCTTCTATCCTCCATGTGTCACTATAGTAAGATGGGGAGTCGAGCTGTTGGAGGCCCCTTGGGTATTGGCTTCTACCCTCCATGTGTCACTATAGTAAGATGGGGAGTCGAGCTGCTGGAGGCCCCTTGAGTATTGGCTTCTACCCTCCATGTGTCACTATAGTAAGATGGGGAGTCGAGTTGCTGGAGGCCCCTTGAGTATTGGCTTCTACCCTCCATGTGTCACTATAGTAAGATGGGGAGTCGAGCTGTTGGAGGCCCCTTGGGTATTGGCTTCTACCCTCCATGTGTCACTATAGTAAGATGGGGAGTCGAGCCTCTGGAGGCCCCTTGGATATTGGCTTCTACCCTCCATGTGTCACTATAGTAAGATTGGGAGTCGAGCTGTTGGAGGCCCCTTGAGTATTGGCTTCTACCCTCCATGTGTCACTATAGTAAGATGGGGAGTCGAGCTGCTGGAGGCCCCTTGGGTATTTGCTTCTACCCTCCATGTGTCACTATAGTAAGATGGGGAGTCGAGCTGCTGGAGGCCCCTTGAGTATTGGCTTCTACCCTCCATGTGTCACTATAGTAAGATGGGGAGTCGAGCTGCTGGAGGCCCCTTGGGTATTGGCTTCTTCCCTCCATGTGTCACTATAGTAAGATGGGGAGTCGAGCTGCTGGAGGCCCCTTGGGTATTTGCTTCTACCCTCCATGTGTCACTATATTAAGATGGGGAGTCGAGCTGTTGGAGGCCCCTTGGGTATTGGCTTCTACCCTCCATGTGTCACTATAGTAAGATGGGGAGTCGAGCTGCTGGAGGCCCATTGGGTATTGGCTTCTACCCTCCATGTGTCACTATAGTAAGATTGGGAGTCGAGCTGTTGGAGGCCCCTTGAGTATTGGCTTCTACCCTCCATGTGTCACTATAGTAAGATGGGGAGTCGAGCTGTTGGAGGCCCCTTGGGTATTGGCTTCTACCCTCCATGTGTCACTATAGTAAGATGGGGAGTCGAGCTGCTGGAGGCCCCTTGAGTATTGGCTTCTACCCTCCATGTGTCACTATAGTAAGATGGGGAGTCGAGCTGTTGGAGGCCCCTTGGGTATTGGGTTCTACCCTCCATGTGTCACTATAGTAAGATGGGGAGTCGAGCTTCTGGAGGCCCCTTGGATATTGGCTTCTACCCTCCATGTGTCACTATAGTAAGATTGGGAGTCGAGCTGTTGGAGGCCCCTTGAGTATTGGCTTCTACCCTCCATGTGTCACTATAGTAAGATGGGGAGTCGAGCTGCTGGAGGCCCCTTGGGTATTTGCCTCTACCCTCCATGTGTCACTATATTAAGATGGGGAGTCGAGCTGCTGGAGGCCCCTTGAGTATTGGCTTCTACCCTCCATGTGTCACTATAGTAAGATGGGGAGTCGAGCTGCTGGAGGCCCCTTGGGTATTGGCTTCTACCCTTCATGTATCACTATAGTAAGATGGGGAGTCGAGCTGCTGGAGGCCCCTTGGGTATTGGTTTGTACCCTCCATGTGTCACTATAGTAAGATGGGGAGTCGAGCTGCTGGAGGCCCCTTGGGTACTGGCTTCTACCCTCCATGTGTCACTATAGTAAGATGGGGAGTCGAGCTGCTGGATGCCCCTTGGGTATTGGCTTCTATCCTCCATGTGTCACTATAGTAAGATGGGGAGTCGAGCTGTTGGAGGCCCCTTGGGTATTTGCTTCTACACTCCATGTGTCACTATAGTAAGATGGGGAGTCGAGCTGCTGGAGGCCCCTTGGGTATTGGCTTCTACCCTCCATGTGTCACTATAGTAAGAAGGGGAGTCGAGCTGCTGGAGGCCCCTTGGGTATTGGCTTCTACCCTCCATGTGTCACTATAGTAAGATGGGGAGTCGAGCTGCTGGATGCCCCTTGGGTATTGGCTTCTATCCTCCATGTGTCACTATAGTAAGATGGGGAGTCGAGCTGTTGGAGGCCCCTTGGGTATTTGCTTCTACCCTCCATGTGTCACTATAGTAAGATGGGGAGTCGAGCTGCTGGAGGCCCCTTGGGTATTTGCTTCTACCCTCCATGTGTCACTATAGTAAGATGGGGAGTCGAGCTGCTGGAGGCCCCTTGAGTATTGGCTTCTACCCTCCATGTGTAAGAAGCATTAGGAGAAGCCGCCATCTCCACTGCACTTTGCCGTCTATTACAGGCCAATGCTGAATGTTCTGATCTCTTATCCTCTGTAATAAGAACTTAGATACAGGAAGCCAGATGTGCAGAGCAGAAATGTGCCCCACAGGCTTCAGTCCGCCGGTTCCTCCATAGTCTTATAGAAAAGGGATCTCCTGAGATTAGTGCCGGCGGCAGCACCGATATACGGACCATCCAGTCTCCAGAATACCGGAGAACAGAACCTTTATCTGCAATGTTCTGAGAGCACAAAGAACGACACGGATCAGCAGAAACGTTACCAGACCTTATAATGGGATCGTGCATTCTCAGAGTATTATAAGACTGTACATGTTGTCAGGGGTGTAACAAGAAAAGCTGTCACATGTCACGGGTATAATGCACTCAGTGATGTCACAGTACAGTATAATGTACACAGTGATGTCACAGTACAGTATAATGTACACAATGATGTCACAGTACAGGTATAATGCACTCAGTGATGTCACAGTACAGGTATAATGCACTCAGTGATGTCACAGCACAGGTATAATGTACACAGTGATGTCACAGTACAGTATAATGTACACAGTGATGTCACAGTACAGTATAATGTACACAATGATGTCACAGTACAGGTATAATGCACTCAGTGATGTCACAGTACAGGTATAATGTACATAGTGATGTCACAGCACAGGTATAATGTACACAGTGATGTCACAGTACAGTATAATGTACTCACTGATGTCACAGTACAGTATAATGTACACAGTGATGTCACAGTACAGTATAATGTACACAATGATGTCACAGTACAGGTATAATGCACTCAGTGATGTCACAGTACAGGTATAATGTACTCACTGATGTCACAGTACAGTATAATGTACACAGTGATGTCACAGTACAGGTATAATGCACTCAGTGATGTCACAGTACAGTATAATGTACACAATGATGTCACAGTACAGGTATAATGCACTCAGTGATGTCACAGTACAGGTATAATGTACATAGTGATGTCACAGCACAGGTATAATGTACTCAGTGATGTCACAGTACAGTATAATATACTCAGTGATGTCAAAGCACAGGAATAATGTACACAGTGATGTCACAGCACAGGAATAATGTACACAGTGATGTCACAGTACAGGTATAATGCACAGTGATGTCACAGCACAGGAATAATGTACACAGTGATGTCACAGCACAGGTATAATGCACACAGTGATGTCACAGCTATAATCCTCTCAGTGAATACACCACAGGCATAATGCACACAGTCATGTCACAGCACAGATATAATGCACATAGTGATGTCACAGCACAGGTATAATGCACACAGTGATTACATCACAGGTATAATGCACACAGTGATTACATCACAGATAGAATGCACACAGTCATGTAACAGCACAGGTATAATGCACACAGTCATGTAAAGAAGAAATATTCAGGGATAACCAATGGGCAATAAAACTTAGAATTTGGCCAAGTTCAATCTTCTAATCCCCCCCATTTCATCCTCCATAATCATCACTAACTGCACTTCATCTCTGAGTGGAAATGGCCCCTAAGGTTGCAAGGCCCCATATTAGAGGCTACCCTGATAGGTAGGTACCTCTGTGCATGCTGTATATTGCTCAGTACATATCATCGCATCCCTATATACAAACTGCATGCAGCATGGAGGACTGGGATATCACTGGTTTAACCCTTAACATCAAGAGCAGAATCACTTCAAGTAGAACCCCCCTGTCTGCAAATGAGACTTGAGAACTTCAGCCATTGTCTCGGCTGCTTCCTGTCTGACCCTGTATCCTGTATACTAGAAGCTATATATATATATATATATATATATATATATATATAGTGCCTTCACACCTAGTGAGCTTCTACCAGTAAAGTCCAGTCCCCTTGCTTACCCCTGGCCTGAGCCCCATCCATCTCCCACAGTCCAGGGACACAATACTCTCCTGGAATCACATGGCTGAACCTCTGCATAAACATCTGCACTGTGAATGTGAACAGCTGCATGTGAAGCCTCAGACAGGACAGAAGTTGTGTCATTTGTCATGGCTGAAGGTTAATTGGATGAAGCAGGAGAACAATCAGATCCCTGCAAACAATCTGCCCGACATCGTATGCTTTTCTGGTTAGGTCAGATGGAATACAGGATTTGGGAGATTATTATCACAAGGACAGAGGATTACTAGATATAATATCCAGAAACTGAAGAGAAAGGGAACTGGATACTAAGTAGCAGCACAGAATTCTGGGATCTAATTGTTGTGACAACAAATAGAATGTTGGGATCTAAGCGAATGTTGCAATGCAAGGGAGATTGTTACAATTAATAAAGTGGATACAAAGCAACAAGAACCTGCCCAGGGTGGAGTAGTAAATACAATGTATCGCAGTGTGAATAGAGCTCAGCCCCAGACCCTACCTGTCGGCGGTTTCCTCCCTGCTCTCCTGGGAGGGGATGGCGACCTCCTGGACGCTGTTGTCCTCTTCTTTCCCCAGTTTCTCCTCTGTGCTGTTGGCTTTGGGGATTTCCTCACTGGCTTGCAAGTGCTCTATCAGGTTCTGTTGTTGCCAGGACTGGATGGACCGATGGTGGACAGGGGTTGGACCTGGCACCGGTGCCAGGATGTTGTGGACAGGGCTGCTGGTCTTCTTTAGTCCATTCCTGTCCCGTGAGTGGTTTTTGAGCCTATTGTGAACCGGAGTCCCCCTGTGCTCATATCCTTCCTGCTGCAGGCACCCCCCAGATCCTGGAGAACCTTGTGAGGGGTGGCTGAACCACCTCCAGCGCAGCCTGAGGATCTGCTTCACATCGAACTCTTTCTTCCCAGACACTGACATTTTCTCCTTTTTTGCAGTGAATAAAGCCAGTGGAACCTGGAAAGGTGCAGATATCAGTGGATCCCTCTAGTGCATGAGGAGCCAAGGACTGGAGACTGGTCCCTGTGCCTGGTGCATGCTGCAAGCACCTCCAGCCCATGCTCTGCTACTGCTGCTGTGTAGGTGGGATTCCATACTGACAGGATGATGAGGTCAGACCTTAAACAAGTAAATCAGCTTAGCACAGGAAAGTAGCAGCAACACCAGTCAGCTGCTGGCTCCATTACAGGCACATAGGCTCACAGTATCTCCAGAGAGAGAGGCTGAGATTGGAAATGCAAGGAGGCAAAGCAGAAGAGAACAGAGTGATGATGGCAAAGCCTGGAATCAGAGGAGGCGAGCCTGCCTACATACAAGCTGCAGCTCTCCCCAGCCAAGGAGCCAGCTATAGATTCAACTCCCTCCACCAAATCATTATCCAGTGAATTTATTACTCACAAGATGAATCAAGACATTGGGGGAAGGGTTACACTAAAGTAATGGACCTTAATGTAGAGCATTCACTGCAGGACCTATACAGGGTGCAGAGGTTCTGGGCTGGAGTATTCATAGGAGGCAAGCACATTTCCCAGGAAAATATACAATATTAGTAAAAAGATAAATAAAGGTGTTAAAGAAGTTACACTAGAGGCCACAGTCATTGATCTGCCTGCCATTAAGATAGGTTGGATGAACTAATAACAGTTAATTGAATTTGGCAGTAGCTAATCTGCAATTATAGATCATTGTAGGGTAAAAAGTCAGAAAGGTAAATCCTAGCACTAATTACTTTATTTAGTGCACCAAAAACAAAGAGGTGATCTCATTTAGGAGAACTGATTACTACATTACTTATCCTGTACTGATCCTGAGTTACATCCTGTATTATACTCCAGAGCTGCACTCACTATTATGTTGGTGGAGTCACTGTGTACATATATTACTTATCCTGTACTGATCCTGAGTTACATCCTGTATTATACTCCAGAGCTGCACTCACTATTCTGTTGGTGCAGTCACTGTGTACATACATTACTTATCCTGTGCTGATCCTGAGTTACAGCCTGTATTATACTCCAGAGCTGCACTCACTATTCTGCTGGTGCAGTCACTGTGTACATACATTACTTATCCTGTACTGATCCTGAGTTACATCCTGTATTATACTCCAGAGCTGCACTCACTATTCTGCTGGTGCAGTCACTGTGTACATACATTACTTATCCTATACTGATCCTGAGTTACATCCTGTATTATACTCCAGAGCTGCACTCATTATTCTGCTGGTGCAGTCACTGTGTACATACATTACTTATCCTGTGCTGATCCTGAGTTACAGCCTGTATTATACTCCAGAGCTGCACTCACTATTCTGCTGGTGCAGACACTGTGTACATACATTACTTATCCTGTACTGATCCTGAGTTACATCCTGTATTATACTCCAGAGCTGCACTCACTATTCTGCTGGTGCAGTCACTGTGTACATACATTACTTATCCTGTACTGATACTGAGTTACATCCTGTATTATACTCCAGAGCTGCACTCACTATTCTGCTGGTGCAGACACTGTGTACATACATTACTTATCCTGTGTTACATCCTGTATTATACTCCAGAGCTGCATTCACTATTCTGCTGGTGCAGTCACTGTGTACATACATTACTTATCCTGTACTGATCCTGAGTTACATACTGTATTATACTCCAGAGCTGCACTCACTATTCTGCTGGTGAAGTCACTGTGTACATACATTACTTATCCTGTACTGATCCTGAGTTACATCCTGTATTATACCCCAGAGCTGCACTCACTATTCTGCTGGTGCAGTCACTGTGTACTGTACATACATTACTTATCCTGTACTGATCCTGAGTTACATCCTGTATTATACTCCAGAGCTGCACTCACTATTCTGCTGGTGCAGTCACTGTGTACATACATTACTTATCTTGTACTGATCCTGAGTTACATCCTGTATTATACTCCAGAGCTGCACTCACTATTCTGCTGGTGCAGTCACTGTGTACATACATTACTTATCCTGTACTGATCCTGAGTTGCATCCTGTATTATACTCCAGAGCTGCACTCACTATTCTGCTGGTGCAGTCACTGTGTACATACATTACTTATCCTGTACTGATCCTGAGTTACATCCTGTATTATACTCCAGAGCTGCACTCACTATTCTGCTGGTGCTGTCACTGTGTACATACATTACTTATCCTGTACTGATCCTGAGTTACATCCTGTATTATACTCCAGAGCTGCACTCACTATTCTGCTGGTGCAGTCACTGTGTACATACATTACTTATCCTGTACTGATCCTGAGTTACATCCTGTATTATACTCCAGAGCTGCACTCACTATTCTGCTGGTGCAGTCACTGTGTACATACATTACTTATCCTGTACTGATCCTGAGTTACATCCTGTAATATACTCCAGAGCTGCACTCACTATTCTGTTGTTATATCACTACTCGGACACTGTTATTTGCAGTATTACAGTTTTTGAGAAGGTTTTTACATCTTCCTCCTCTGACCACTAGGGGCGCAGTGCTTTGCTTATCACTATTATTGGGCAGTGTTTATAATTGGGCTCTCGGCAGATACTTTTATATGTGGAATAATCGATAATTAGTATTTGTGAGAATTCCACAGATTTTCTCTAGAGATTACGTAATGTTTCCTTTAATTCCCTGTTGTGCAGAACGCTCACTATAACTGTTCTAGGATTACATAACGCTTGGCATTTCGTACAAAGAGCATAAAGGGCATTAGATAAAAGGCGAGGGGCGCATCTCCGGTGCCATAGAGAGAAAATGTTATTAAATGCTACACTGCTGGACAATGCAGAGGTGGCCGCTCGTTACTTTCTGCTTTGTTTGTCTTTATAGTAATATATATATATTTAATCTCAATCACAGTTTGGATGAAATTAACCAGGAGAGCGACAGAAACGAGGACGGAAAGCTGCGGCTGCGCTCAGACCTGGGGGATCCTGATCCTGGATACAATATCGATGACTAATCCCAATTTTTTTGGGATCAGCTCATTAGCATATTGGTGATGTGACCCCTGCACCCCCACATCTAGACTCCCTGGAGCTCTCCATTAACACATTAAATTATGTGTCATGTCTTCACCTTACCACTTATAGGCACTATTTTAGTGCTGTTCATCCTGGGCCTCCTGATTCATGAGGGAGGGGAGCAGGAAGAATGTAAAATTCCCTTACAAAGCCATTCAGAATCTGCGGTCTCGCACCATTTTGCAAGGAAGCTCAGTCAGTTTTGTCTGCGATTGTGTTCAGTTGTTCAGTTTTTTCTTTGCGGGTGCAATACGTTTTGATACGTTTTTCATGCGCGTGATAAACAACTGAAGGTTTACAAACAACATCTCTTAGCAACCATCAGTTAAAATCGCATTGCACTCACACTTGCTTCCGGATGCGATGCGTTTTTCACTGAAGCCCCATTCACTGCGATGCGTGAAAAATGCAGAATATAGAACATGCTGCGATTTTTACGCAACGCAGAACTGATGCGTGAAAACCAACGCTCATGTACACAGCCCCATTGAAATGAATGGGTCCGGATTAAGAGCGAGTGCTATGCGTTCACGTCACGCATTGCACACGCGCTGAAAACTCTCTCGTGTGAAAGGGGCCTTATAAGAGGTCATTGGTTGATTTTATGCTATGATACATTGTTGCAGAGTTAGGACCTGGGACGATGTATATATATTCATCTAGAAGATCTTCTCTCACCAAAAATATCCCATAGAATTCAGCACAGTCAGGACCTCGCCTCGTGACGCCAGCAATGGAGGAATTAATCATCCTCTTATATTTAGTTTCTGCGGGAGCTGAGGATCTACAGAAGGTGCTATTCCTGCTCCTCACGTCAGGGCCCTGGGGGGAGGGGCACAGAATTAAAACATCATTAACATCATTTGGCGAGCGTACAGCGAAGGTATCGGCTCCTGCCCGGATCTCATGTGCCGGCGGCTCGTTAGAAAAGCAAATCAGGTGAGATGGTAAATCCAACTTCATGAATTTTCCATGATCTCAGAAAAAGAAAGAAAGGAAGGACAGATAAAAAAACAAATGCAAATGAGGCTGTGCTGAGACAATGCAAGATACAAAGTATCCGCTTTATGAATTCATCACTCTCCTGTCAATCAAATGTCAACAGATGAATCCTCTAAAAGGGTCTTCATCGAGCATCACAAATTTTCAGGTCGGTTATTAAACACTTACCTCATATATTTCAGAGAGGAGTCTGACACATAACCACGCCCCTTTTACAGCTTAAAAATTTCAAATCCTGAAAATGGACATTTACAGGCTTATCCTTGATATGATTACTAATTGCAAAACTGTTTGGAAATGTCATCGTATTATAATATTTTGGAACCATATATGATGGACCATCTGCACTTTGTCTCTGTAGATTCAGTTTAGAGGCTCGGGCCTTTGTGAGTCCTCTTCGACAGTCTTGGATTCTCCTGACGCTTTCCAATGTTCTGGACCATTGAAAACAATGAACTAAGTAACAGTAACTAAACCTCGACACCTTGGATTGGCCTTCGCTATGAAGTAACTTCGTTTTCACTTTTTTCTTAACTTTAACAAGTAAATCCCAGAATGAGATCCCACCCTGAACGTATGTTCCTACCATAATGTGACAATTTCTGGGAAACATTTGCTACATAATTACCGTAATCTTTGACATTTTGAAAGTTTAATCATAATTAAGGACTAAATTAACCAAGGAAAGCTCCCAATGCACAGGAAGTTCTCTGCACTTGCGGCATCTGCCCTGTTCTGTCTTCTACCAGCAGAGATGATGGGGTAGGTTTTTGGCTCTTGGGTCGGCAGCCTGCAGCGCCTCATGTAACTGGAACAAGCTCTGCAGATTCTGTTTACTTCCTGACCCACATGATATTCTCCTCAATTAATCAGCGAGCTCTGCGACTGTCTCCACTGGGATCCAGCATTCCAATAAGTGGTTCTTCTTTAATAATATTGACAGCCGGCAGCGACAGAACTCACAAGGAAAATAATAAACCGTCACTGTGATCTCCGAGGAGAATGCAACAGAACATACGGAGAGTGTCCAATGCAGAAGAGAGATAAACCAGCACCTCCAAACTATGTATAAAGGGAGCTAAAGTAGAAGCAAAAACTGCTTTATGTACAAAGAAACATTCAAACATTGAAAGCATGAAAAAATATAAACGACATTACTGCTATACTTACTATCTGAAAATTAGAAGCTCTTTGCATATATTTTTGATGAAGAAAATGTCGGGCCCATCTACCAGCGACAAGGTGGCTTCTATCTGATGGAACCTATGGCTATATCTCTCCTTACAAATTTATACCGCACATGTGGCTCTGCCTCCTTCTCTCTTTATCTTCTATAATGCTGTATTAAACCAACCTGCACACAGCTTCCTCATCCTGATTATAAAAAGCTACACACAGCTTCCTCATTCTGATTATAGCAACCTGCACACAGCTTCCTCATCCTGATTATAGCAACCTGCACACAGCTTCCTCATCCTGTATTATATCAACCTTCACACAGTTTCCTCATCCTGTATTAGATCAACCTTCACACAGCTTCCTGATTATAACAACTTGCACACAGCTTCCTCATCCTGTATTATTTATAACAACCTGCACACAGCTTCCTCATTCTGATTATAACAACCTGCACACAGCTTCCTCACCCTGTATTATATCAACCTGCACACAGCTTCCTCCTTCTGATTATAACAACCTGCACACAGCTTCCTCATCCTGTATTATAACAACCTGCACACAGCTTCCTCATCCTGATTATAACAACCTGCACACAGCTTCCTCATCCTGATTATAACAACCTGCACACAGCTTCCCCATCCTGTATAATAACAACCTGCACACAGCTTCCTCATCCTGTATAATAACAACCTGCACACAGCTTCCTCATCCTGTATTATAACAACCTGCACACAGCTTCCTCATCCTGATTATAACAACCTGCACACAGCTTCCTCATCCTGTATTATAACAACCTGCACACAGCTTCCTCATCCTGTATAATAACAACCTGCACACATCTTCCTCATCCTGATTATAACAACCTGCGCACAGCTTCCTCACCCTGTATTATATAAACCTGCACACAGCTTCCTCATCCTGATTATAACAACCTGCACACATCTTCCTCATCCTGATTATAACAACTTGCACACAGCTTCCTCATCCTGATTATAACAACCTGCACACAGCTTCCTCATCCTGTATTATAACAACCTGCACACAGCTTCCTCCTCCTGATTATAACAACCTGCACACAGCTTCCTTATCCTGGTTATAACAACCTGCACACAGCTTCCTCATCCTGATTATAACAACCTGCACACAGCTTCCTCCTCCTGATTATAACAACCTGCACACAGCTTCCTCACCCTGTATTATAACAACCTGCACACAGCTTTCTCATCCTATATAATAACAACCTGCACACAGCTTCCTCATCCTGATTATAACAACCTGCACACAGCTTCCTCATCCTGTATAATAACAACCTGCACACAGCTTCCTCATCCTGATTATAACAACCTGCACACAGCTTCCTCATCCTGTATTATATCAACCTTCACACAGTTTCCTCATCCTGTATTATATCAACCTTCACACAGCTTCCTGATTATAACAACTTGCACACAGCTTCCTCATCCTGTATTATTTATAACAACCTGCACACAGCTTCCTCATTCTGATTATAACAACCTGCACACAGCTTCCTCACCCTGTATTATATCAACCTGCACACAGCTTCCTCCTTCTGATTATAACAACCTGCACACAGCTTCCTCATCCTGTATTATAACAACCTGCACACAGCTTCCTCATCCTGATTATAACAACCTGCACACAGCTTCCTCATCCTGATTATAACAACCTGCACACAGCTTCCTCATCCTGTATAATAACAACCTGCACACAGCTTCCTCATCCTGTATAATAACAACCTGCACACAGCTTCCTCATCCTGTATTATAACAACCTGCACACAGCTTCCTCATCCTGATTATAACAACCTGCACACAGCTTCCTCATCCTGTATTATAACAACCTGCACACAGCTTCCTCATCCTGTATAATAACAACCTGCACACATCTTCCTCATCCTGATTATAACAACCTGCGCACAGCTTCCTCACCCTGTATTATATAAACCTGCACACAGCTTCCTCATCCTGATTATAACAACCTGCACACATCTTCCTCATCCTGATTATAACAACTTGCACACAGCTTCCTCATCCTGATTATAACAACCTGCACACAGCTTCCTCATCCTGTATTATAACAACCTGCACACAGCTTCCTCCTCCTGATTATAACAACCTGCACACAGCTTCCTTATCCTGGTTATAACAACCTGCACACAGCTTCCTCATCCTGATTATAACAACCTGCACACAGCTTCCTCCTCCTGATTATAACAACCTGCACACAGCTTCCTCACCCTGTATTATAACAACCTGCACACAGCTTTCTCATCCTATATAATAACAACCTGCACACAGCTTCCTCATCCTGATTATAACAACCTGCACACAGCTTCCTCATCCTGTATAATAACAACCTGCACACAGCTTCCTCATCCTGATTATAACAACCTGCACACAGCTTCCTCCTCCTGTATTATAACAACCTGCACACAGCTTCCTGACCCTGTATTATAACAACCTGCACACAGCTTCCTCATCCTATATAATAACAACCTGCACACAAATTCCTTATCCTGGTTATAACAACCCGCACACAGCTTCCTCATCCTGAATATAACAACCTGCACACAGCTTCCTCCTCCTGTATTATAACAACCTGCACACAGCGTCCTCACCCTGTATTATAACAACCTGCACACAGCTTTCTCATCCTATATAATAACAACCTGCACACAGTTTCCTCATCCTGATTATAACAACCTGCACACAGCTTCCTCATCCTGATTATAACAACCTGCACACAGCTTCCTCCTCCTGAATTATAACAACCTGCACACAGCTTCCTCATCCTATATAATAACAACCTGCACACAGCGTCCTCACCCTGTATTATAACAACCTGCACACAGCTTCCTCATCCTGATTATAACAGCCTGCACACAGCTTCCTCATCCTATATAATAACAACCTGCACACAGTTTCCTCATTATAACAACCTGCAAAAAGCTTCCTCACCCTGTATTATATCAACCTTCACACAGCTTCCTCATCCTGATTATAACAACCTGCACACAGCTTCCTCATCCTGATTATAACAACCTGCACACAGCTTCCTCATCCTGATTATAACAACCTGCACACAGCTTCCTCATCCTATATAATAACAACCTACACACAGCTTTCTCATCCTGTATTATAACAACCTGAACACAGCTTCCTCACCCTGTATTATATCAACCTGCACACAGCTTCCTCACCCTGTATTATAACAACCTGCACACAGTTTCCTCATCCTGTATTATAACAACCTTCACACAGCTTCCTCATTCTGATTATAACAACCTGCACACAGCTTCCTCATCCTGATTATAACAACCTGCACACAGCTTCCTCCTCCTGTATTATAACAACCTGCACACAGCTTCCTCCTCCTTTATTATAACAACCTGCACACAGCTTCCTCATTCTGATTATAACAACCTGCACACAGCTTCCTCCTCCTGTATTATAACAACCTGCACACAGCTTCCTCATCCTGATTATAACAACCTGCACACAGCTTCCTCATCCTGATTATAACAACCTGCACACAGCTTCCTCATCCTATATAATAACAACCTACACACAGCTTTCTCATCCTGTATTATAACAACCTGAACACAGCTTCCTCACCCTGTATTATATCAACCTGCACACAGCTTCCTCACCCTGTATTATAACAACCTGCACACAGTTTCCTCATCCTGTATTATAACAACCTTCACACAGCTTCCTCATTCTGATTATAACAACCTGCACACAGCTTCCTCATCCTGATTATAACAACCTGCACACAGCTTCCTCCTCCTGTATTATAACAACCTGCACACAGCTTCCTCCTCCTTTATTATAACAACCTGCACACAGCTTCCTCATTCTGATTATAACAACCTGCACACAGCTTCCTCATCCTGATTATAACAACCTGCACACAGCTTCCTCCTCCTGTATTATAACAACCTGCACACAGCTTCCTCATCCTGATTATAACAACCTGCACACAGCTTCCTCACCCTGTATTATAACAACCTGCACACAGCTTCCTCCTCCTTTATTATAACAACCTGCACACAGCTTCCTCATCCTGATTATAACAACCTGCACACAGCTTCCTCATTCTGTATTATAACAACCTGCACACAGCTTCCTCATCCTATATAATAACAACCTGCACACAGCTTCCTCATCCTATATAATAACAACCTGCACACAGCTTCCTCATCCTGATTATAACAACCTGCACACAGCTTCCTCATCCTGATTATAACAGCCTGCACACAGCTTCCTCATCCTATATAATAACAACCTGCACAGTTTCCTCATTATAACAACCTGCAAACAGCTTCCTCACCCTGTATTATATCAACCTTCACACAGCTTCCTCATCCTGATTATAACAATCTGCACACAGCTTCCTCATCCTGATTATAACAACCTGCACACAGCTTCCTCATCCTGATTATAACAACCTGCACACAGCTTCCTCATCCTATATAATAACAACCTACACACAGCTTTCTCATCCTGTATTATAACAACCTGAACACAGCTTCCTCACCCTGTATTATATCAACCTGCACACAGCTTCCTCACCCTGTATTATAACAACCTGCACACAGCTTCCTCATCCTGATTATAACAACCTGCACACAGCTTCCTCATCCTGATTATAACAGCCTGCACACAGCTTCCTCATCCTATATAATAACAACCTGCACAGTTTCCTCATTATAACAACCTGCAAACAGCTTCCTCACCCTGTATTATATCAACCTTCACACAGCTTCCTCATCCTGATTATAACAATCTGCACACAGCTTCCTCATCCTGATTATAACAACCTGCACACAGCTTCCTCATCCTGATTATAACAACCTGCACACAGCTTCCTCATCCTATATAATAACAACCTACACACAGCTTTCTCATCCTGTATTATAACAACCTGAACACAGCTTCCTCACCCTGTATTATATCAACCTGCACACAGCTTCCTCACCCTGTATTATAACAATCTGCACACAGTTTCCTCCTCCTTTATTATAACAACCTGCACACAGCTTCCTCATTCTGATTATAACAACCTGCACACAGCTTCCTCATCCTGATTATAACAACCTGCACACAGCTTCCTCCTCCTGTATTATAACAACCTGCACACAGCTTCCTCCTCCTTTATTATAACAACCTGCACACAGCTTCCTCATTCTGATTATAACAACCTGCACACAGCTTCCTCATCCTGATTATAACAACCTGCACACAGCTTCCTCCTCCTGTATTATAACAACCTGCACACAGCGTCCTCACCCTGTATTATAACAACCTGCACACAGCGTCCTCACCCTGTATTATAACAACCTGCACACAGCTTCCTCCTCCTGTATTATAACAACCTGCACACAGCGTCCTCACCCTGTATTATAACAACCTGCACACAGCTTCCTCATCCTGATTATAACAACCTTCACACAGCTTCCTCCTCCTTTATTATAACAACCTGCACACAGCTTCCTCATCCTGATTATAACAACCTGCACACAGCTTCCTCCTCCTGTATTATAACAACCTGCACACAGCTTCCTCCTCCTTTATTATAACAACCTGCACACAGCTTCCTCATTCTGATTA
Organism: Bufo bufo; assembly: GCF_905171765.1. NCBI lineage: Eukaryota > Metazoa > Chordata > Amphibia > Anura > Bufonidae > Bufo > Bufo bufo. Next base: position 226,087,202 of record NC_053396.1, read on the forward strand.
TAACAACCTGCACACAGCTTCCTCATCCTGATTATAACAACCTGCACACAGCTTCCTCCTCCTGTATTATAACAACCTGCACACAGCGTCCTCACCCTGTATTATAACAACCTGCACACAGCGTCCTCACCCTGTATTATAACAACCTGCACACAGCTTCCTCCTCCTGTATTATAACAACCTGCACACAGCGTCCTCACCCTGTATTATAACAACCTGCACACAGCTTCCTCATCCTGATTATAACAACCTTCACACAGCTTCCTCCTCCTTTATTATAACAACCTGCACACAGCTTCCTCATCCTGATTATAACAACCTGCACACAGCTTCCTCATTCTGTATTATATTAACCCGCAGAATCCTGTAGCCCAGGTCATATTCACGGGGCTGTAGATCCTTCCCTTTTCATCAGATGTATAATTCATGGGCTCGTTCATTATTTAGGTCTTCAGGAGCCGGGCAGGAGGCCACTTTCATGTTTAATATCAATATGTAGGTTTTTAGGCTGCAGATGATTCAGAGGAAAGAAAATTTTCTCTAAGAACTGACATGTTTACAATAAAAATTCCAGGCCTGTTGTAGGCGCAGCCGGTGCCTCTCCCTCCCGGGTTCTGACGGTGCTGATAAATAATGTATGGACCCTTGTACACAGCACAGAGGACGCCTCCGGCTCAGACGTCTCATCAGTCTCCTCCTCAGGACCAGGATCCAGTTATCGCCTCTGTTTACCGACCTGTAATTTACAATGTAACAAAGGATGTTACTATTGATACATTTATAGGATACAAGCTTCCTGTGCACAATATGCAGGGTGATCTCCTAATATCAGATGATATAATGCACTGTTGACAGCGATGACTGGTTCTCAAGGACCTGGGATGATGGGAGTATCTGTGCACTCAGAAGACAAGGACACTTTGTAACGTTAATTACAGGTTTTCTTTTCTGCCTCTTATCTTCATCATTCTCCTTGCTCTTTTTTGAGTCAAGAAAGACATGTTGATTTTTAGAGGGAATGATGAAGAGATTTGCTCCCCCCCCTGTGACCACCGCACCGAGACAGGAGCAACCAGCTGACAACCCACGAGGGACCTGGAAACAAACAACTAAAACTGAGCCAATGTCTGGTAAACAATATAGAAATGAATGCAAATCACTTTTCACCGAGCAGACCTGGAGAATCTCATATTTTAATATTTCTACACTTATAAATGTGTCGGTAAGATGAACGACCTACAAATTGGCGTCTTGGATCCTGGGACAAAGTTTTGATTAATCGTCCCTTGTTCTAATTCTTCGCTTCTGAATATATTACTTATGGCAGATGCTTTGTTAAGGCCACATTTCCATTTTTATCTCTGTGGGTATATGTATATATCATTACGGTGTGTAATATCGCCGGCGCCGTCAGCGCCCATCCATCACCCGGCAGCTGTGTCATCAGTCAGCGGATTATTAGCTAACTGCGCCACATTGTTTGTGTGGTGAAATATCAAGGGGACGTATTTTAGCTGATATTGTGTGAACCTTGTGTATCTGATGAATTGCACATAAAACTTCAATCCTTTCAGGTTATCCCTCTGGTTCTTCTGGGTGTTTGCCCTCTTAAAGGAGAAGCGTACCATTTTCATGTCATTTGCATTTTGAATCGGTGCCTCTAACGATTTCCTCCATCCGTAGACTATGTATTACGTATACTCCTACCTACAGCACTGCTTTGTCCTACACTGTGTATGGGGCTCTTTGGATCACATCTATGGGCCATGGTCCATCAGGATCAATTTAAAGGGACATTAAACCTATAAGCAAAAGTAAAAAAATAAAATAAACAAGCAATTTGCTGTCTACATTATACTTGCTTAACCTCTTAAAAAGAGCATTTTACAGAGCAGTCAGGCTTATTCTTGCCTCTTCATATTTCCCTTTTCCATGTGTATAGATAGATATATAGAATCTTTCAGACACTTGACAAAATCTGCCATCTTGGAGCCATTTATCTAATATCAGTGCTCAGGGGAGGACGGCCATACAATCTTTAAAAAACAATAAAGAAATCATTATTAAACCAGCGGACAAAAGAGGAGCTATAGTCATAATTACAGATGAGCGAATTTTTCAAAAAGATTCGATTCAGTCGGTTCCCCGAATTTCCCAAAGAGATTCGATCCGAATGTATAAGCGGTGAATTGTGTTAAAAAATAGCTATTTCCGGGCTGCACGAAGCCTGCATAGTGGTGTAGAACACTGTGCCTGTATAGTGGTGTAGAACACTGTGCCTGTATAGTGGTGTAGAACACTGTGCCTGTATAGCGGTGTAGAACACTGTGCCTGTATAGCGGTGTAGAACACTGTGCCTGTATAGTGGTGTAGAACACTGTGCCTGTATAGTGGTGTAGAACACTGTGCCTGTATAGTGGTGTAGAACACTGTGCTTGTATAGTGGTGTAGAACACTGTGCCTGTATAGTGGTGTAGAACACTGTGCCTGTATAGTGGTGTAGAACACTGTGCCTGTATAGTGGTGTAGAACACTGTGCCTGTATAGTGGTGTAGAACACTGTGCCTGTATAGTGGTGTAGAACACTGTGCCTGTATAGTGGTGTAGAACACTGTGCCTGTATAGCGGTGTAGAACACTGTGCCTGTATAGTGGTGTAGAACACTGTGCCTGTATAGTGGTGTAGAACACTGTGCCTGTATAGTGGTGTAGAACACTGTGCCTGTATAGTGGTGTAGAACACTGTGCCTGTATAGCGGTGTAGAACACTGTGCCTGTATAGTGGTGTAGAACACTGTGCCTGTATAGTGGTGTAGAACACTGTGCCTGTATAGTGGTGTAGAGCACTGTGCCTGTATAGTGGTGTAGAACACTGTGCCTGTATAGCGGTGTAGAACACTGTGCCTGTATAGTGGTGTAGAACAATGTGCCTGTATAGTGGTTTAGAACACTGTGCCTGTATAGCGGTGTAGAACACTGTGCCTGTATAGTGGTGTAGAACAATGTGCCTGTATAGTGGTTTAGAACACTGTGCCTGTATAGCGGTGTAGAACACTGTGCCTGTATAGCGGTGTAGAACACTGTGCCTGTATAGCGGTGTAGAACACTGTGCCTGTATAGCGGTGTAGAACACTGTGCCTGTATAGCGGTGTAGAACACTGTGCCTGTATAGCGGTGTAGAACACTGTGCCTGTATAGCGGTGTAGAACACTGTGCCTGTATAGCGGTGTAGAACACTGTGCCTGTATAGCGGTGTAGAACACTGTGCCTGTATAGCGGTGTAGAACACTGTGCCTGTATAGCGGTGTAGAACACTGTGCCTGTATAGCGGTGTAGAACACTGTTCCTGTATAGCGGTGTAGAACACTGTGCCTGTATAGCGGTGTAGAACACTGTGCCTGTATAGCGGTGTAGAACACTGTGCCTGTATAGCGGTGTAGAACACTGTGCCTGTATAGCGGTGTAGAACACTGTGCCTGTATAGCGGTGTAGAACACTGTGCCTGTATAGCGGTGTAGAACACTGTGCCTGTATAGCGGTGTAGAACACTGTGCCTGTATAGCGGTGTAGAACACTGTGCCTGTATAGCGGTGTAGAACACTGTGCCTGTATAGCGGTGTAGAACACTGTTCCTGTATAGCGGTGTAGAACGCTGTGCCTGTATAGCGGTGTAGAACGCTGTGACTGTATAGCGGTGTAGAACACTGTGCCTGTATAGCGGTGTAGAACACTGTGCCTGTATAGCGGTGTAGAACACTGTGCCTGTATAGCGGTGTAGAGCACTGTGCCTGTATAGCGGTGTAGAACACTGTGCCTGTATAGAGGTGTAGAACACTGTGCCTGTATAGTGGTGTAGAACACTGTGCCTGTATAGCGGTGTAGAGCACTGTGCCTGTATAGCGGTGTAGAGCACTGTGCCTGTATAGCGGTGTAGAACACTGTGCCTGTATAGTGGTGTAGAACACTGTGCCTGTATAGTGGTGTAGAACACTGTGCCTGTATAGTGGTGTAGAACACTGTGCCTGTATAGAGGTGTAGAACACTGTGCCTGTATAGTGGTGTAGAACACTGTGCCTGTATAGTGGTGTAGAACACTGTGCCTGTATAGCGGTGTAGAGCACTGTGCCTGTATAGCGGTGTAGAGCACTGTGCCTGTATAGCGGTGTAGAACACTGTGCCTGTATAGTGGTGTAGAACACTGTGCCTGTATAGTGGTGTAGAACACTGTGCCTGTATAGTGGTGTAGAACACTGTGCCTGTATAGCGGTGTAGAGCACTGCGCCTGTATAGGGGTGTAGAACACTGTGCCTTCCAGTAACACACATAGGGAGTCTGCTGTGGTAGTGAAATAATACTGTGAGTCCGTATGACATGCAGATGACAGGCGTCGCTCTTAGAATCACTGCACACCTCACTTATTTGGGCCAAAACTGACCACATAACTCAAGTGTGAAATTACATGATTTTCCTAGTTTATGACGTAAAGTCATGATTTTATGAACGACACGGAGGCGAGTATTGCATTCTCAATCTTTACTGTAACCATAGCAGCAAAGAGAAAAAACACACAGAAACCATCCCACAAGGGTAACCCCTCCCGTAGTCCAGTCCATAAGTAGAACCTCCCACAGGAACTCTTCCTCTTTCTTTGTAGCGAAGAATCTCTAAACTGTACCACCGGACCGGAAAAAACTTGCATCAACTCGTTCCAACAGGAAAACTCAACCAATCAGGGTAGAAACGAAACAGGATCCGTCTGGAATGACATCAGAAACGAACACCACTGGAGGGCATCGACCAGACCAGCCACCAGAAGGCCACCTGGAGAAACACGGCCGGTAAGGCATCAACCTACAGGAATTAAACATAAAGGACACATGGTAATCCGCTAGAATATCAATTCTTTTCAACGGTACAATAAACCGACTGAAGATAATGAGTAATAAATAAATAATGAATACTGAGAGAAAAACATAAGTTAGTTCAATCCAAACATATATACATTGTAATGACAATAAATATCATAATAAATATAATAATGATAGAACCATAAATGGAAGAACCACAGAAAACAAAAGGGAGGGAACATTAACATTTTATTAAAAAGTAGTAATAAACGGTAGCAAAGGGAGGGGCAATACTTGCCTCCGTGTCGTTCATAAAATCATGACTTTACGTCATAAACTAGGAAAATCATGTAATTTTATATCACGACCGGAGGCTCATATTGCAAGTTCAAAGTGTGGAAATAACAGACTCGAAAGCATGTGGAGCCGGCCTAAAATAAAACTCCCGGAAGGTAGAGGATCTAGACCAGTCCGCCAATCTCATGATGTCCTCCAAGCGAGCACCCGCTAACACCATAGAAGTAGCCGAGGCTCCTCTGACCGAATGGGCGGAGAAAACGGACGTGTTCACCCCGGACAAGGAAAGGATCCATTTCACCCAGCGGGAAAGGGTGACACTAGTAACCGGACGGAATGGTTTTTCGAAAAGAAATGAACAGGTTAGGAGAAGAACTCGAACGGAGGGAAGAAGTACGAGATAAGTATTCCCTAAGACAACCTACCGGACACAGAGCCGGAGAATTAGGAAACTCCGGATACCAGACCGACTTGATGTTCGTTTTTGTACGGCGGGAGATGTTGAAGGAAACGCCATCCGGGGAAAAGGAGAGAGCATTAAAGTCTAGAGCTCTAACATCCGAAACTCTCTTGCACGAAACAAGGCATAGCAAAGACACTAGTTTCGCCGAAAGCTGCCGTAGGGAGAGATCAGAATTGGAAGGCCACTGAGAAAAGAAATCTAGAACCAATCTGACGTCCCAAGAAGAAGAGAAACGAGGTTGTGGGGGACGAGAGAGACGAGAGCCCTTGAGGAGACGACAAATTAGAGGGTGCTGTCCAATTGGAACACCCGCAACTCCTTGGTGCCGTGAGGAGATCGCCGACCGGAAAACATTCATAGTCCTGTAAGCCTTACCTTCATCAAAGAGAGATGATAAAAACTGAAGAATCTCGGTCACAGGGGCCGAAACGGGATCCACACCCCGTCCAACGCACCAACGAGACCAGATGCCCCAAGCTGATCCATATGCCCGTCTAGTACCGGGAGCCCAAGCGTTGTCCAGGAGGAACCTAGCCGTTCCCGATATTCCAGCGATCTTGTACTGTCTCCCGAAACTCTGCTACCTAGGAGTCGGAGGGATCCGTCTAGCAGGAGAGGATGTTGTTGGCCTAGAGGGCCCAGGAGAAGAGTCCGGGAAAACGGGAGGAGACGAGGGTCCTCTATCAGGAGATCCAGGAGTTGAGGAAACCAGACCTGAGCCCGCCAAAATGGGACTATTAGGACCAATTCCGCTGACTGGCGGCGAATTTGAGATAGTACCCGAGGAATCAGCATGAAAGGAGGAAAGGCATATGAAAGATGTTCTGACCAGTTCTGAAGGAGAGCGTCCACGGCCTCTGACAGAGGATCCGGCCTCCAGCTGTAGAATCTGGGAAGATGGGAATTCCAACGTGAAGCAAAGAGGTCCAGGGAAAAAGGACCCCAAAGAGAATCGATAGAGGCAAACACCGCCGGATCCAATCTCCAATCGCTCAAGTCCGAGGTGTACCGAGAACTCCAATCCGCGAAGGTATTGTGAAGACCCGAGATATATTCTGCGATCACCTTGAATCCATTGTCCAGGCAGTAGGTCCAGAACTCCTTCGCCAAATGAGTCAACATAGCCGAGTGAGTCCCCCCCATGGAGTTGACGTATCGGACCGCCGACACATTGTCCATCCTGAGCTTGATGCATGCCGAAACCCTGCTGTTGGCGAAACTGCGGATGGCAAACGATCCCGCCAGGAGTTCCAGCGCATTTATGTGGAGATGGGATTCGAGTGCTGACCACGGACCCCCAGTGGAGACTCCCTCGCAGTGGGCACTCCAGCCTAGAAGACTGGCATCCGCCTCTATGATGAGATCCGGTTGAGGACCTACAATGGCTCTGCCATTCCATGCATCGAGGTTGGAAATCCACCATGTCAGCTCGTCTCTTGTTTCCTGATCCAGGATCACCAAATCTGCGTACGCCGCTCCCGTTTGAAGGTGAGCGATCTTCAGCCGTTGAAGAGCCCGATAATGCAACGGGGCCGGAAATATTGCCTGGATGGAAGAGGATAAGAGGCCTATCACCCGAGCTAAATGACGTAAGGAAACTTGGCGGAGTTTCAGAGTATGGCGCAACTCTTTGCGGATGGATTTGACTTTGGCGCTCGGAAGACAAAGACTCTGAGTGGACGAGTCCACCACGAATCCCAAAAATTCTATGGACCTGGTGGGTTGAAGAGAGGACTTCTCCGAGTTGATAATAAACCCCAGATCCGTGAGAAGAGCAATTGACATCCGTAGGTGAGACAAGAGAATCTTGGGAGACTGTGCCAGGATCAGGATATCGTCCAAGTAAATTATTAAACGAATCCCTTGAAGACGGAGCCAAGCGACCACCGGCTTCATCAGCTTGGTGAAACACCAAGGGGCTGACGAAAGGCCGAAGGGGAGGCAGGTGAACCGCCAGACCTGACCGTTCCACAGGAATTGAAGGAGATCCCTGGAAGGTGGAGCAATGGGAACCGTAAGGTACGCGTCCTTCAAATCCAACTTCACCATCCAGTCGTATGGAGTCAGAAGGTCTCTGAGTAAGTGGATACCCTCCATCTTGAAATGGCGGTATCGTACAAAATGGTTGAGGCGTTTGAGGTTTATGACGGGTCGAAATTGACCCCCTTTTTTCTGTACTAAGAAAATGTCGCTGATGATTCCTCCTTCTGGAGTCGGGGCGAGCTCTATGGCTCCTTTCGCATGGAGTGAATGAAGCTCCGTGTTCAAACAAAGGCGGGATTGCCTTGAAAGCACTCTCGGGTGCGGATAGGGGAGGAATAAAGGAGAAACCGTCAGTTCTATATTGAAACCTTGGACCGTGGCAAGGATCCAAGGGTCGGATGAGATGCGGGACCAAGCATCCAAAAAATGCAGGAGTCTGCCTCCTATGCAATGGTTTGAAGAAGACATTAGATTCTGGCAACTTACCAAAAGGGCGTCTGGAACCAGCGAATCCCCTGAAGGACCGGGATCTTCCGGATGAACCTCTGGATGGGAAGAAAGAGGATTGAGGCCTCTGATCTTGGAAAACTTGTTGTTGACTGAAGGAGCCTCGACCGCTGCCGCGGGTCTGGAAATGGGCACGGCCGGACAGACGGCCCCTAGAACTGCAGGCCCTGGAAGAGACTCTCCCCTGAAAGACCTTTCGCATGGAGCTTTGGGCCTTATCCAATGCTGTGAAAGCTCCTACAAATTTGCCCAGATCTTTAATAAAAGTATCTCCGAATAGGAGCCCCTGCGCCTCCTTGCCCGACTCAGTGAGAGCCATGTTGGACAATTTAGGTTCTTAATGAGGATTGCTTTCCTCCGTTCCATGGAAAGTGATGCATTCACGTTTCCCACCATACAGATGGCGCGCTGAGCCCAGCCACGCAGTTCATCTGGGTCAATAGGAGTGCCCTCAGATTTGGCGGATTCTGCCAATTCAAAAATTCTGGTCAAAGGACCTAAGCTATCCAGTAATTTGTCTTGGCAGGCACGCAGTGCCGAATCGAGACCTCTACGGGGGTTAAACCCGGTCTTGGCCAAAAATTGGATCATTTTCGGATCTACATTGGGGGTATCACAGACTTTGTTTGGGACTAAGGGACGCGGACACTCAGCTTTCAGTTTGCTGCGCGTTTCCTTAGAGAGGGGTTTCCTAACCCTATCCTCTAAATATCGGGCCACATGTGGGGTTGGTACCCACTCAGCGGATCGTGGATGGTGTAAATTATCCGGGTCGAACAATGGTTCACACGCAGGGTCTAACAGGGTAGTAGATGATCCGAGGGTCTCAGGGGCCGTACTAGTTGACGGACGAGACCGAGGGACTTCAGGGATAAAATCCTGATCTTCCCCTAGGACCTCTTCTGGGTCTAGGTCAGAGGCACTATGGCCATCACTATAAGCCTCCTCCTCGGACTCCAAATCTGAGTCTGAACTAGGGACGGGCTGAGCCCGAGCCGACTTCCATGGGCGCGCTTTTTCTGCCTGGCGCGTGCAGGCTCGTTTGCGTGAGCTAAGCACGCGGTCTTGCGATAGAACTAAGCTATCTGATTCATTAATTCTGGAGGCATTTGTAGGAGGAATAGGTGCAGGGTTCTGAACCTTCAGTGCTTGGGCAATGGACTGTGATATGACAGTGGACATGGATCCCATAGCACTGTTTATGGCCTCAGTGATTGATTGCTGTAAATCTGCCTGGGGCATAGCAGATGAGGCTGGGATAGGCACTAGAGAGGGGGCAGATAAATCGGATTGTGCAGGAAGGGACATGGTAAGGAGTTAGTCACTCCTGTGAGAACTGCAAACCTGAAGGAATGGGAGACGCAGAGGCGCTGTAGCAGACAGGGAGCAGGAGAGCAAGCTGACTGTGGTAAGACTCCGCCCACCCGAAGCGCGGGACGGAGAGAACACGCCCCCAATCCGGCTCAAGAGAAGCAGGCCGGAGGGAAACAGAGCGCAGGGAACCGTGAGGATGAAATCTCGTCTCGCGAGATTACGGCAGTAGCGTGTGTAGGCCGGAATGGAGCCGGCGCCGGTGAGAGACTGAGGTAAGGAGGGAGGGAAGCGACGCTGTAGAAACCCGCCCAAGGCGGGTAAGGAAAGGAGGGCAGTAGCGGTGGCTAAACCGGAGCCAGAGGGAAGAAAATCAAATCAAGAGGGGAAAAATATATATACATATAGTCGCTCCCCAGATAAAACCAAGTACATGCAAGCGATGATAATACATGTTGGTAAGGCTGATTAGTCAGCCTGCATTTGTGGGAGGGGCGGAGGCTCTTCATATACAAGCCACACCCTCACTTCCAGGCGTGTGTTCTCAGGTGCACAGCTGCTGCTGGGTGTCATTAGCAGACTAGCTTCTCTGGTGGTAGGAGTCTTTCTTTGCAGCATGGAGCTTGTTATTTGGCTCTCTGCTACCGTAGCATGCACGCGCCGTACTACGTAAGTAGGTTGTGCCGGGGCCGTCTCTCCTGGCCGGTCGGAACCGACTTTGCTAGCGAACGGGAGGCTTTGCCTCAGAATCTGCTACCTCAGGTTTGCTTGTTGGGCCTAAATACTTCTATTTTCTTTTCAACTTTGTTTGTTGGTAATAGGAGTTAGCTCCTATAAATCTTACAAGTTTCACTTTGTTTCGTTCGTCTCGTATGAAAAGTTACTTCAGCCGGTTTGCTGTAAAGAAAGTTACCCGGGCTGCACGTGACGTCATGTTTGGAGATCAGACGCAGCTGTTATTGTTTAGGCCTCTTGCTGTAGCTGTTCCTTGCGATGTGTCTCCCCCCCCTCCCCCCGCTACCACCATCTTTAGACTTCATGTATTTCACTGCTCCATGTACTTAAAAACCCTGCCGCACTTTCATGCTCTGCTGTTATCCTGAGCTGCATTTACACTTTCGGCTTTTATTTCATGTCTTATGCTGCATCCGCACGTCCTTACTGTCCTGTACTTTTCCACTCTTGGTTCGTATTCACTCAGATTGGTCTCACATTCAAGCTGCGTTCACCTGTTGGCTGTTACATCTCATTCTGTCCCCAGCCGACAGCCGGATCCGTATTACACGCCTGTTATTACATGTTGTATACTCGGCTTACAGCCATAGCTGCTACTGTTACTCTGTTTTCATGCTCTGGACGCACCACCCTGGTGTTCCCACCTTGCTCCACTCACAACCAGAGCTGCGTTTATACCAAATTTCATGCTCTGCTTATACCCAAAGTTGTGTTCACACTTCTACTGCTACACCAGGTCGTATACCCCACTCACCAAAGCCGCTTTCCATGTCTGCTGCCACATCAAGTTAATATTCTGTTCACATCCAAAGCTGCGTCCGCATGTCTGCTTTCGCATGTTGTCCTATACTCCTTTCACTACTAGAGCTGCGTCCACGTGTCTGCTTTCGCATCACGTCAATACTCCGCTCACTTCCAGGTTGCATTTATACGTCCGCTTTATACCATGCTTTTCATGCGCTACCCATACTCAGAGCTGCGCCCATACCATGTTTTTTAGGTACCACTCGCATCCAAAGCTGCATTCACCCATTTGTTGTTACATCATGTGTTGTACTCTGCTCCCACTCAAAGCTGCATTCTCCTGTTCATTGCTACGTCATGGTTTTGCTCAATCTCATTGGGGCAGTCTGCACCCACCGCTCTGGTACCTCTCTCCCGACAAACATAACTGCGTTCTTTTCAGGCTTACGTTCCCTTCCTCGGTGGTCTGTTACATTCCATAGGCCTACTTTCTGTTTTAATCCTGGTTCATATTCACTCAGACTGGTCTCCTTTTACTTCTGGTTCGTATTCACTCAGATTGGTCTCCTGCCCCAGTTCACCAAACAGCTCCTCAGCAGAGGTCAGTGGGCCAGTAAGTTTCCTGCTATGTTTTCACAAACCGTTTATTTGTTCATCACGATAAGAGACTTCTCTTAGCGAACTTGCAATGCCTCAGGCTCTTGTTTTTTCTCCCATCTCTGTTTCAATTTCATGTTTACGTTTATGGTTCGCGGTGGTTAGTGTTTTATGTATGCACGTGCTTCGGATTACTAATGACTATATTTTTAACGCCTGTTGGCAGTCATCTTCCTTAGGCCACCTTCTAGCCAATCTAATCATTCAAGTCGCTTCATATGCCATCAGGTCCGGCTTACGCTTTAATTACTTATAGTCATCCCTCTGTCTTCGGGGGCCCTATGACTGATCCGGCCTCATGGCTCCGGGGGCCCCATGACCGTTTTCTCATGTTCTGTTTGTTAGGGGTACAACATGGTTGTAGGCTGGTTAGTGTTTCCAGGTTTGCTGTTGGAGGGGGTCATGGTTATGCGAGTCCCCAAGGCATTCTGGTGCTGCATAAGTGGTTTATAAAAAATAATAATAATAAAATCATAAGAGGCTCGCACGAGTGGCTCTTCGCTTATAGGACCTCACGACTGGCATCGTCATTCGTAGTTCGCACGGTCATCTGATACTTGTTCCGCCATGAGGGGCTCTCACGCATGGCTCCCGCCATGAGGGGCTCTCACGCATGGCTCCCGCCATGAGGGGCTCTCACGCATGGCTCCCGCCATGAGGGGCTCTCACGCATGGCTCCCGCCATGAGGGGCTCTCACGCATGGCTCCCGCCATGAGGGGCTCTCACGCATGGCTCCCGCCATGAGGGGCTCTCACGCTTGGCTCCCGCCATGGGGGGCTCTCACGCTTGGCTCCCGCCATGGGGGGCTCTCACGCTTGGCTCCCGCCATGGGGGGCTCTCACGCTTGGCTCCCGCCATGGGGGGCTCTCACGCTTGGCTCCTGCCATGGGGGACTCTCACGCATGGCTCCCGCCATGGGGGACTCTCTCGCATGGCTCCCGCCATGGGGGACTCTCACGCATGGCTCTTGGCTTAGAGGATTTCACAATCGTCATCGACATTGGTAGGTCATACGGCCATCTGCTACTATTTTCCATGGCACACCTTTCAGAAGTTTTATTTTGTTCATTTATATTTTACAGATTAGTACTTGCAGTTCATTTCAGCCTCATTTCATTAAGAAGCTTTACCCCATGTCTTTGTCTTTCTAGGTTATCGAGTCCCGGTTGATTACTAAACCCGTTGGGTTAAGCCCCAATCTTTTCCCCTGCCGTCCTTAATTCTAAGGTTCGCATCCTGGCGGCTGCCCGGCCCCATGGGCCCCTGGTGGTTGCTTCGGCCCCATGGCTTCAGGGGTCCGACCAATGGTTGTCTGTCCACCTGTGCATCTATGCTTTTGAATGACTCATATCTTTACCTGCTTGCCAGCTTATTTTATTCAGGTTTAATTTTACTTTGTCCGTTATTATCTCCATTTTCTGTCACGTTTCCCTTCGTCTTTTCAGGTCATGCAGTTGAACTCATATTGGGGTCACCTTCCACGTCGGTCAGGTCTCATTCCTAACGATATTTCGCCTTGCATGTCATTCAGGCCACGTAGTTTATCTTAGGTATCGCCTGCCACATCGGTCAGGCTCATGGTTTAATTTAACCTGCACCTTTTATTCAGGTCCGATGACAGCTTCGGCCCCACGCCTTCGGGGGCCCGATGACAGCTTCGGCCCCACGCCTTCGGGGGCCCGATGACAGCTTCGGCCCCACGCCTTCGGGGGCCCGATGACAGCTTCGGCCCCACGCCTTCGGGGGCCCGATGACAGCTTCGGCCCCACGCCTTCGGGGGCCCGATGACAGCTTCGGCCCCACGCCTTCGGGGGCCCGATGACAGCTTCGGCCCCACGCCTTCGGGGGCCCGATGACAGCTTCGGCCCCACGCCTTCGGGGGCCCGATGACAGCTTCGGCCCCACGCCTTCGGGGGCCCGATGACAGCTTCGGCCCCACGCCTTCGGGGGCCCGATGACAGCTTCGGCCCCACGCCTTCGGGGGCCCGATGACAGCTTCGGCCCCACGCCTTCGGGGGCCCGATGACAGCTTCGGCCCCACGCCTTCGGGGGCCCGATGACAGCTTCGGCCCCACGCCTTCGGGGGCCCGATGACAGCTTCGGCCCCACGCCTTCGGGGGCCCGATGACAGCTTCGGCCCCACGCCTTCGGGGGCCCGATGACAGCTTCGGCCCCACGCCTTCGGGGGCCCGATGACAGCTTCGGCCCCACGCCTTCGGGGGCCCGATGACAGCTTCGGCCCCACGCCTTCGGGGGCCCGATGACTGTTTTTTCAGTCCTGCTGGGCTGATTGCCTGGTTGGTTGTGCATCTGGGCTGATTTGGCCCCTATGTATCGCATACATACCTGCTTCCCTAATTTCCTAATAATCAACGTTGATTGCTCACTTTATGTTTTGACCACAAACTGGTCCGGTTCGCCCTACAGCATCATTGTCATGTCTTACGCAGATATTTAGTCTTTCTTTAATTGTTCATGCTTTCGTTCAGGTCCTGCCAGATGAAGAACAAGTAGGGCAATTCCCTCTAACATTTCAGTCTCTGATCGTAGTCGATCATATCTTGTCAACCAGGTCCCCGCGCAAAGTCTTTGCCTTTTTACCATGACCAGGAACTCATTTTCGTCGGTAGCTTCATTGCATTGCATTTCCTCACTCATGGGAGGGCATAGACAGAATCTTGTATATTATGGCTTCGTAGCTTCTTGCCGCACTAACCTCAGACTCCCTACAACCACGCTAAATCGGATTTTGGACAAGGTCCAGCATTTCCTCACGGTAGAAGTTTCAGATTGTAGGTCGGTCTTCACGTCTCAAACGCAAAATAATTCTCGGGCACACAGTAGAACAACGCGCGGACCACGGCTAGCAGATAGCTGTTGTCTGGGGAACTATTCAAGGATTCTCTTCCTATCTTCATGGTTTCTTTTTGGCCCTCATTTCTAAATAGTCTAGGCAGTTAGGTTGCGGTCCCACGATCTCCTGAGGCTAGGGCATTGCCAGTACTCGCACTAGAGCCAAACTTTACAAGTTTCAGTTGGTTTTTATGATCCATTTCACAACGTATTCCCGGTCCTCCATTCCGCTTTGGGGCAGTATACGCAATATTGAGAATCATGTCTCTGGCCTTGTCATCCACAAGATGGGTTGTAGGTCTCTTACTGGTCTTGCCTCGTATACCCCGAATTTTCGCTCTAGATCCCTGACGCCTTGCAGTTGGCCTGGGGATTAGTTTGCACATGCCATTCGAATTCCTTTTCTACCCTACTTGGCTTGGTTTTTGCCCACTTATAGGCCTACCCACGATCGTGGCTCAGGGCACACAACAAGCCATTTAGTCAGGTCAGCTAAGACACGCCTAGCTGGGTTAGGTTGTTCCTGTTGTTTCTCTCCCTAGGGTTCTTCGGATACCTCTTGGCCGTAGCCATGACCACAAATATATATATATAGCAATGACTAATACCACAAATATCAGTAAATATAGACAATATATAGCAATTCAGCAAAATGAATATGACAGTCAAAAGGTACACTTATCTTGCCATGGAAAGCAGCAAAGAAAGAGGAAGAGTTCCTGTGGGAGGTTCTACTTATGGACTGGACTATGGGAGGGGTTACCCTTGTGGGATGGTTTCTGTGTGTTTTTTCTCTTTGCTGCTATGGTTACAGTAAAGATTGAGAATGCAATATGAGACTCCGGTCGTGATATAAAATTAAAGACTAACTAAACTTTTGAATAAAATTTTAATGAGATGTTCCTAATGCCCTAATAATAGTTTTTCTAATATACTAATTTTCTAAAGCATTTTCTATTTTCATTACAGTTTCCATCCCCTAAAGCGCACCATACCTTGTAGGCTTAAAACTGACATTTCTGGACACCGCTGAGCGGAGCGGCTCCTTCCTATGCCTGCTCCGCTAAGCTAAGAGACAATATGTAGGACTCTCAGTTTAGAGAA